>NW_016157206.1:299106-376325 GCF_001687245.7 Rhagoletis zephyria
AATGCAAGTCGTTTTTCGAGAGTCGAATCGTATCGAAAATTTAGCGTCATTGCCTAAAATTTCCACTCGACTAGTGTATTAAAACGGAAGAACTTGGCAGCACTGCATAGTTTTCGACAATTTTCGTCCTTTACTTAGACAGTAGACAATGCTAATGTTGTCGAGTCGTACAATTCAGCCTAATTTACGACTTACGCAATGAGGCTGAATATGACCTGCGCGCCGAAATTTCCACTCTATCGTCGCGCTTGACCAAAACTTACCCTCAGCAGAGGTGGAGTTACAGGTCTTACGGTGCTCTTCCCGCCTTTACAGCTTGTGTTTGATGACGAATCCCCGAATTGAGATCACTAAAAAGGAAATCTCAACAATGGTCATGCTCATTCACTAGTACAGAAGCTTCAGCTGAGACATAAGGGCGGATTGCCGGACGAGATAAGCGACCTGGGTGTTAATAAATATTAATTACTTACCAATTTTTAATACTCGAACGAGGTAGTTGAACCATTTTCTAAAACTGCTTCGCTATGTTCATACATACATGCATACCTTCAATAAAAGCAGTTCACTGTTTTTTTTTTTGTTTTCGGAAAGTAATAGACTTTTTTAGAAGAATTTATTTGCTGTATTTTTGTCGTTATCAGCTTGAGAATTTAGTTGATAATTTGTTTTTCATTTTTATCTTCTCTTGTGTTGTTGGTTTGTTATTTTAAAAGTTTTGCTTAGATTAATAATCTTATAAAGGAAAGCATCGTTATAGCTACCACCAGTCATACTTTTGTTTTCTTTCACATTATAGAAAGATTTTTTTGCACAATATTGGAGTTCAGTTTCAAGAGTTTTACATAGATTGTTATCATGTTCACTGCTGAATTTAAATGGGTTGTAGTTAAATGTAGTAATTTGTAATGGGATTTTCACGAGTATATAAAGAAAATGTTTATGAACGTAAATACTGCATTTGTATTATGCTTTCTATGAGCACGTTTTGTAATACAATGATTTAAAATTTTTTATAAGCATGTATTCGCTTGGTTTTTTTTTTGTGTAAATTTCTGCTGATCTCACATCGCCATATTTTAACTATATAATAGTAAAGTGTAGATGTAAATATAAATACTGTCAACTTAGCAATAGAAACACGCAATATTTTCATAAATATCATTAGCATTATACAAATTTGCACATACATTCTTGCTGCATGTACTTAATAGATGCATGTGCATGCAGTATGCTCGTATGTATCTATATAGTACAATTAGAACTTATGTAGACTTATTGGTTAATTGTTTTTTTTTTCAAACATATTATAGAGCTAGTACATATGTTAATGTCAAATTATAAAAACATACAAGGTTGTACAGTAAATCCTTTTGATGTTAAACCCAAAAGTTGTCAATTTTAAATTGAAATAATTTTAAAATAAAGCATAAAGAAATAAAAATAAAAACTAGAAACTAAAAATTAAAATTAAAATAAAAACAGAAACAGAAAAAGGAAAAAGAAAAAAATAGAAGGTAAAAGGTGACGAAATTTAAATAAATTTTACGGAGGTTTGAAATGATTTTTTGTTTACTGCTTGTTTCTTTTGTATACGATAAATTACTAAATGCATTAAGTACAATTACTGGCAATCCCAGAAAGTTACGTCGTCTATTATTTAAGTAGTACGCTAATTGTAAAATTTTATTGACTTTTGAAGCCAACAAAATTTTTCTCAAATTAATATTTTTGTAAGTTACTTTGCTACCTTACTATTTGTTTGTGGTTTGTTTGTTGTAATCTTATGTGCTTAAAAATATATGTAACTAGACTTAGAATATGTTAAAAACGTTTCGAAAATATCAAAGTAGGTATCAAAAAATGGCAAGCGTTCTGCAACAAATGCTAGAAACAAAAATAACGGTTTTAAGGGTATTCACATTGCAGCGCAAATTATGTTAGTTCAACAGAATTTTAACCTAGTTCTAAGTATTCGATCAAAAATAACCCATAGATTGCGCCACAATTACCCCTTTAGTACAAACATACATTTACTCTGAAAAAATATCTTATTTCCTTTTGCTACGACACTACGACACTGTTGCAATAAACTATGGTTGGTGTTGTTGTTGCTCTTGCAATTGATTTAATAACTGTTGTTTCGTTTCGGCTTTGACCGTTTTGTAACGTCCCTTCTCCTCTGTATTTTCAGGCGGTTCGCATTCGAAAGACGCCATCGATAGCGTGTTCTCATTTAGAACACTGCTAGTTTGCAGATATGCAATCACATTTGGTAGCTGCTCAAATGGGCAAGTAACCTTCTTCCATTCGTTGAACTCCATCACCTGTTTGGCGAGTTGTGAACATTTTTCAAAATTGATATGATTGTTTGGCAAACTGTGGGTGAGAGTAGAATACAAGGATATGAATTCGATTTAGTTATAAATATTTAATTGCTTTGTTTTTTTTTATATATATATATTTGATTTACCGATTTGAACAGCCCTCGTTTAAAAAATATAGATCCTTAACGAATAAACTAAAAAATGGAATGATAATGCGTTCACGTTCTTCGGTAGCGCCCTCGGAACGCCACATAGCGGCTTTAAGTGTTGAGCGATAACTATTGAAATTCGATGTAGGATCCATTTGATGTTCCAGCACGGAGAATTTCGCAGATTGCACTTTCGACCACTTGAACATGAAAAAAAAGATTAATTTAATTTTTCACTGGCCCTACTGCATGTAGGAGCCTACCGTTTTCTTAAGCCTCGAAATGGGCGCCAAATTCAAGCCAGCTATAATGGCCATCAAGCTGTTAAAGTTGCCTATGTTGAAACACTCTCGTGCCGTCTCAATCCAATATTCGATAATGCGTACACGCTGCTTCTTCTTCGGATACTATCAAATGATACGAACAAAGTTAAAAAGATTGCAATGGGATTAACATACACTCAAAAGGTGACCGGACTCATTTATTTATACCTTTACAATCTCCGACGCAGTCAGGTAGCTCAGCCGGTTAAACCACTCCACGTACGATTCTAGATTGCGTGTTTTTTTCATATCATTCAACGTTGCCGCGGATTCAATGTTCGTCGAACTCTTACTGGCATTCGTCCCTGTTGGTGCTGTCGACTTTCCCTCAATGGAATGTTGGTATTCCTTGGCGAAAGCTTGCACAAATTCCTCCGGCCCAATGTGTGACAAACGCTCAAGCTCAATGGCGGTCAGCTGATGCGCTAGCTGCGCACAACTCGGGCAGATATCCATGATGCCGTGTATTTCATGCGCGCTATTGCCATCTATGGCTGCTGCTACAGTAGCCACCGCACCGGAGCTCAATGAATTTGAATTGTTCGTGTTTGTGCTTGATTTGTGTGTCTCTGCGATGCTGCTTGTATGTAGCGTGTGACTTTTTACACAACCTATCAGCGAGTTGTGCGTACCGCTTTGATTGACAGCCGTTGTGGCCGCCCCCGCCGAAGTGTTGTAGTGCGGTAATTGTTGATGATTGTTGCCTGTGGTGAGATCCGTAGCTGCCATTGTTTGCAATGTTGCCTCATATTGCTCGAGCACTGTCAGACGATGCACCAACAGCTGTAGAATGCGTGACACTCGCCTACCGAGTGCATTATCAATATAGACACACTTGCGCGCCAATATACGCACCTGCTGCATTAGGCGCTCATCTCGAAAATCATACGGAAACGTTTCAATCCACTCGGCTAGCAAACGTATGCAATTTTGTGCGCTCAGCTGTATGGCGGTGCGCTGCTTGAGGTGGCCTTCGACAATTACATTTACCTCATTATGACCAACTGTTTGTGGCAAAATAGCAGCATTGTTTGCAGTTTTGCGCTGCATTAGCGGAGACGCGGAGGCGGCTACAGCCAAATGGCTAAAATGTGCCTCGTCAACAACATCAACGCCTTGTTGCTGTTCCTGTTGGTGCTGTTGCTGCTGCTTTTGCTGTTGACGTTCCCATGTTTTAGAAATTTGCGCAAGTAATTCATGCGGCCGCACAAATAGGCGAGCGCTTAGTAAAAATGCGAATATAAAATTTTGTTCTGGATAATATTCGCTGGTAGGCACCATATGTGTGATGAGCGCCTCCAAACTGGCCGACACCAAGTGTCCATCTTCGGTATAGACTAACAAATCACTACGACTTTCATTCAATGACACATCACCTACAGTGTCTAATGATGCTACTGCATCACGAAACTTCGATTGCGGGCTAATATATTGAAGCTTACGAAATGGCTGTCGTTGTATTCCGGCAATACTGGAACCATCACGCCGATGTGCAGCAATGCGTTCGTTGTTGTTGGATTGTTTAACTATAACGCTTTTGTCTGGCAGTGAGTTGGACGTTGCTACAAACGACGATGTCGTTGATGAAGCGGTGGGCGTTTTCGTTTCATTTTTATGGCTAGTAATTGATTTTGCTTGATTTGCATTGGCACTACTACTGCTACTACTGTTGTTGCTGCTGCTGCTGCGCCCATTACTGGTACTACTGGCGCTGGCGCTGCTACTCTTTATGACGTTATTCGGCATTGGCAATTTGAATTTTTCAGGCTACTAAACTTCTTCTGTAGGATTCGCCGTTTTTAATTGCGCGACGAGACGCAAAACGCTTCACGTTGTTCAAACGCATTCAGAGCACTAAATGTTCTAAGTTTTGTTCTGGAAAAAGAAATGAATAATTACTACTTAGCTCTATAAATGTATTCTTATTTTTTTTCTCTAAAATGAAGGAAAATATTTTTTTTTTACCGCGAAAATTCGACTCACTAAATCCGGTTTCGAAGGAGGTTAAACCATTTTTCAAATTGTAAGTGCATGTTTTTGCTACAGGTTTGTATTCTAAAGGTAAAAAATACATAGTTTTGGTTGAAACCTTTTCTCGGAAGTGCCTTCTAGACTTCTTAAATTAGGGGGTGGATGGGTGGTCTAGGCCACCCCTATGTAGATACATAGATGGAGGATGACCCTGACAATTATCAGGTTAATAAGAAACCTCCCCATTAATATTTTGATAATGGCGGGGTCAAATGGTGTGTCCCAGTTCTGTTTTCTGATTTTTTATCACTACCTTCCAAAATTTTCCCTCATCGTATATGCCATATGCTACAATTTTTCCCCCTTTTACGAAATCATCTGATGTTTTTCGTAATAAAAAGTTCATAAAGTACTGCAGCCACCTATTTCAGCTACATAGCATTGAATTCTAATTAATTGTCCAACATATATTACGGCACTAAA
Organism: Rhagoletis zephyria; assembly: GCF_001687245.7. Lineage (NCBI taxonomy): Eukaryota > Metazoa > Arthropoda > Insecta > Diptera > Tephritidae > Rhagoletis > Rhagoletis zephyria. Next base: position 304,360 of record NW_016157206.1, read on the forward strand.
TTACTGAAAGACAGCATATCATGCATCGCAACCACTCGCCTTGTAATAAAACCAGCACATACAATTCGACAATTTTTCATATAGCGATTGAGTGTATGTATGTACAAATATATCGACTTACTCCTAGAGCTATTGGATAGCACGCCGTCCATATTTGGTTTTTATAACTAAAATTTCCTAATTTTAGCAATTTGAAAAGTATTAATAAGCACATCACTTTTATCAAGATCATAGACATTGATTTTTACCTTTTAAGTGTGTGCCAGTATGTTCGTGTGTACCGATGTAGTAATGCGATTCGCGGGGTAGGGCAAGTATAGTCTGCCGGTTTATGTTTGCCTTGCTAGCTACTTCCTTTTTCCTCCTCCTTCCCCAACTCGCGTTTATTTATGCCTTGTGAAATTCGCAGGTTGCTACTGCTGCTGCTGCGCAAGTTAATTTTTAGTTATATTTTACAAATATCCGGCACACCCATATTAGATTACAGGATAATGATTTTGATTGCGAACTCAGCATCGTCCAATTTCTTGTATGTACAGCATTATAAACACTAAATAAATAATTGAAAATGGTGATTGAATCGACATTGCACAAATATGTATGTATGTAGTTTTTTATTAGAATTCACCTTTCACCATAACTGGCGTAGCACAAACAGGATATAGAGCCAACAATCACTGACCAATGGCCTGCTTTCTATTTTATACTCTTTGCTTTGTTGAATTGCATTGAATTTTAATGGTCAATACTTTGTTCGTAGTTATCGCTGCAATTTCACGACAATATACACAAATATTGTTGAATAGTCGAAAAATGCACTTAACTCACCTGGATGCAGCCTCACCCTCCGTAGTCGTGTACGCGGCAGACTGCCTGACTGCGTTTCAATCGACCGTACGTGGAACCAGCCAAGGCAGCCTACTTGACCTCACCCGTCTTTTTTATTTTATTTTTTCTTATGCTCCAAAATTTTCCGTAATGTCAGCGTTTTTCACGCTACCGTATGGCGACGCCTCCCCTTTACCAGGGTAACGCCGTTGTTCGCACTTTTACAATGCAGGTACACCTTTGCTATTGTTACGATTATCCTCGAAACCTTGAGGGATTTCCCAAATATACTCGGGCTCGTATCGCTGGATTGTTAAATAAATGCTAACGATGACCGAATTGTAGTACAATTAACTTTATTGTACAACAAACAATTTTACAATACTTGCTAATACAGTAAAAATACTACAATACTTGTTAAGGCAATTACAACGCTTTACTGAACTTGTTACACACAATTAAACTTATAGCTTGCTTATTCGCAATTCGCTTCTCTGCTCACTTTACTTGTAGCTTGCTGACTTGCAACTGTCTCCACTCCGCTGTGTCGTGGCTCTTATATACCTGCGCTCACACTTATGGCAACTCCAGAACGTTCTGAAGTTTATCGCTCATTCTCTTTCTCTCGCTGTTCGCAGTGTTCATCCAACTTGACGTTTCTCTTTGTGGAACATTCTACGTCATTCCTCGAACATTCTGCCTATTTCTCGTTGTTCGCTTTGTGTTGCCGCAGTATTCGCCACACTATTTACTTTCACGTCTATTTTTCAATTAAAGCAAAAATCACTCATTTAGTGCCTGTTAAATGGTGTACACAGTACTTTTAAAACTTAATTCTTTTATTTTAAACAAGAATATTCTTATGAACTCGCATCCCGGCACGTCTGCATTTCACCTTCTCTGTAGTATTTCTCGAAATCTGTCGTCGACAACGACGACGACAGAGCTTCTACTTTCCTCGCAATCCCAACCACACCAATTCCCTCCCCTTTTTCACACATACACAAAGTCAAGAAAAACTCTTTCGCCCGACGCAGTAGCGAACAATAATGCGTAAGTGCAAACGGGCGTCCTCTATTCTTTCACTGCACACGGAAAGCGATTTTTATTTCGTTCTTCTACTTGGAAAAAGTACCAAAAGCCAATTTTCTTTTATGTTTGCATGCAGTTTTTTTCTTGTCGTACAACGAGTTTTCTTGTATATTTTCTTATCTTTTTGCTACACATCGCGGTTTGTTTTGTTTATGCGTTTCTCTTTGTGGCTTTTTCGTTTATAAGCGTATGTAGAGTTGCCATCATTAAAAAAGATGCCAATAATGCCTAAAACACAATAATCGTCAAATTCCGAATAATTTGTTCTCGTTATCGCTTTTTAAATTGAGCATCCCAAAGCAAAATTTAATTGAAATTGATCCATGCGTAATATACTAATATGCAATTGAAGTTAGCAAGGTCACCGAAAAAACGTGTACTCACTTTAATCGGTGAATTTTTGGTCAATGATCTATTCCGGTAGTGCATTTTTAGTCAATAACCGATTCCGGAAGGGAAAAAGCAAGGCTTGGTAATAGATCTAAATGGAGAACAAAACTCTACTACGGCTTACTCTACTACTATCATAACAAAAATTCATCTGCGTTCATCTATTAAAGGGTGGTCACCAGGGATGAAAAAGTGGGTACAGTTGTACCTTTTTGCGACGTTTGCTGACCTAAAGGTACATTAGCTACAATCACTAGATTTTTTGATCAGATGCATTTTTAGTTTTTTTTCTTTTACCGTGCTAATATATTTACTTGTAGGCATGGGAGAAGCTTCCTTTTCATTTTGAAAAATAAACAATTCCAAAGAAAAGTGGTCAAGAGGAAGAAATTAACAAAATCACATTAGGGGTATTCTCTCGAGTCTTGCAAAGCCTTTGCACAGTGCACCAATTGCACGATAACAACCGGTTTTCGTATGGGACAGCTTTGCAAACCGTGCAAGGGCTTTGAAAGACTGCGAGAATACCCCTATTATATATTCTCTTAAACATTTTACATTACATTTAGAAAAGCCCCTACGAAAAATTAACACTTTATCTAGCTATCGTCAAATTCATAATTCTTGTCATATTTTTCATATTAGAAATTTGAACTAATTTCTTCCATAAAATGTCATTGGGCGCTAGACCGACGTACTCCCCTCTCTCGAATGAAGGTGGGAATCTACAAACGCACTACCTTTACAATTATTGGAACGTATTTTTTTATCTATTGAAACCATAATAAGTTTCCTGCATACTGTTATATTAATTTTATATCTTGGATTTCTTCGAACTTCACATTTACGTAGTTGAGGCAATAGCTTTTTGACCCATATTCCCTATTTAATTTCTGGAAATATATTTAAAATGCTTTCGATTTTACTTGCGGCAATTCCTATTATTTTCTGCACCTATTAAAGGGAATCAGTTAAATTAACAGACGTTTTCATTTGTATTTTCGTCAATATTTTTCAGTAGTCAAAGTTAGACAAAAAAAGCTTCTCCGATTCCCATTAAACTACGTATAGTCTATAGATATACATACATCCAAATTCATAAAACATAACATTTGGCACTGTAACGGCCTAAGCGATTTTGGCAGAGTTCAAGAAAGCACGCCATTTCTGTACCAACTGACGCCAATTGCAAATGCCAAGTGAAACCCAGTCCTTCTCCACCTGGTCTTTGCATCGCAGTGGGGGCCTCCCTCTTCCTCTGCTACACCAGCGGGTTCCGCGTTAAATACTTTCAGAGCTGGAGCATCGGTGTCCATTAGAACGACATGGCCAAGCGAGCAGAGCTGCTGTATTTTAATTCGCTGCACTATGTCGATGTCGTTGTAAAGCTCATACAGCTCATCGTTCCATCGTCTGTGGTACTCGCCGTCGCCAAGGTGTAAAGGCCCGTAAATCTTCCGCAAAATCTTTCTCTCGAATACTCCAAGAGCCGCCTCATCGGATGTTGTCATTGTCCATGCTTCTGCGCCATATACCAGTACGGGCATGATGAGTGACTTATAGAGTGTGGTTTTCGTACGTCGGGAGAGGACTTTACTCCTGAATTGCCTACTCAGTCCAAAGTAGCACTTGTTGGCAAGAGTGACTCTGCCTTGGATTTCCATGCTGACATTATTATCGGTGTTAATGCTGGTTCCGAAGTAAACAAAATTCTTTACATTCTCGAAATTATAACTGTCAACAGTGACGTGGGTGCCAAGGCGCGAATGTGCTGACTGTTTGTTTGATAACAGGAGATACTTCGTCTTGTCCTCGTTTACCACCAGACCCATTCGCTTTGCTTCCTTATCTAACTTGGAACAGGCAGAACAGACTTTTACTTTGTTATGCAAGCCTTTTATAAATAAATAAATAAATAATAAATTTATTTTTCCAACTAAATGTGTGCATGTGCGTATATACATATGTATGTGGGCATAGAATGTGCACTACTTTACGTACTATTTTGTGACATCATTATACAATAATCTTTTTTAGTATTTTCTTTCCGTATGTAGTACTAAACTTACATGCCTAATTTGTATGCTTACGCATATCATTAACGCCCCTATCGGGTATATAACAGTTGTATGGCGATTCAATCCAAATCCCACCGCTTATGCTTCCTAATCACCCAAATTGTTACCTCTTTCATCCTCTTCCCCATCAATTGTGTGTAAATCCAAATCGAACCATCATGTTTGCGTATACGTTGAGTGATAACCACTAAGTAGATCACTCTCCTGTGCACCAAAGAGTGCGCCAAGTAACATGTCACATGTTTGTGTTTGCTGTGTTTGATATAGATTGCTAAATGTACCATCTTCACTATCGCCGGTAGTAGTGCGTGATTCCAGCAAACACTGCGTAAAACTAGTTTGAGTTTCTGTAGAAACCAGCAGCTCATCATAGGCGCATCGTGTGCATGTGCCTGCACTAGATGTATTATATGCATGTGAAGAAAACTCTTCAGCCGTTGCTGCAGCATCAGTGAAGCTGGACCAATTGGTTTGCGTTTGTATGTCCGTCAAACCTAGCAAAGAATCTGCGAAAAGATCGTCGTATGTTTGAGTGTACGTATGGGTTGAGGGAGGAAGCAATTGTGAAGTTGCCAACGAGGAATGCATTGTAGGAGTTGAGGTGTTGAAGGTAGTTTGGCGTAATGATCTTATCATTTGATTTTCGGTTTGAGTTTCTATATTTCTTGGCTCTGCTATATCATTCAGTGGTTGTGTATCCGTCGAAACATTTTTATCATGTGTAGATTTCGTACAAGTTTTACTAGTTCCTGCCTGAATATTGGTTTCACCAACACATTTTGCTGCTGGCGGTACTGTCAAATGGAATGATAGAATCATAAGTTACATTGATTTTACAATTAAGAGTATTTACCATCAGTTTGTGTTTCTTGGTCATTATTTTCGTTTCGCACTTCCGCCGCATGTCTTTTTCTTGTCGATGGAGCTTTCTTTTCGATTACTCGGTCATCCCGTACCTTATGCTCTTTCCGTTTTCCGTGAGTCTGTAATGCTTCCATGGAACTATATACCCAACCACACTCTCTGCAAGTATATTTAACTCCACACATCCTTTCCATATGCACTTTCAGCTGACTGCTGCTGATAAAAGCTTTGCCACACTGATTGCAGATATTGGTTTTGGCTACATGCACTTTCTGATAGTGCTGACGTAGGTATTTCAATGTTTTAAAGTGCATTTTACTAGTATGTGCTTCGTGGTACGTACATTCCAACTGGGGGCAGTGAAAAAGGCATTCTTTTTCACTTAGATCAAGGCTTTTGGTAGGTTGTTTGCCATGATGGCGTTTTAGGTGCATATCCAGATTACCGACATTCGTGAAGGTGGAATCGCAGTTCGGATAAGTGCACATAATTTTACGAGTTGGCAGTAGCTCTTCCTTCGCGGGAGTATAATGTACCACTTTCATTTTTGGAAAGAGTTCTTGCGGAGAATTTAACTTGTATTGTTTTAAAACTTTTATAACCAGCTGTTTTTGTTTATTTTCTACTTCTTTTTTAATTATCAGAGTCACATTTCCAATTATTTGATTGTGAATGGAAGTGGGTGGAAATCAGGGTAGCCAACTCATTTTGGGAATTTCCCGATTTCGACTTTGAAATTTCCCAAAAGATTTTGGGTATGCAGGATTGTAGCACACTCAGTTCTAGTATATATAAATGCAAGTTTCAAGCCACTAAAAATTTTCCTTTTAGAACTTTGTTTGGTGTTGGTTGCGGTTTTCTTCCATATAAAAACACATTTTTATTCAAAAAAAAAAACATATATTTGCATAATCGGCAGGGTTGCAAAATCAGTACTTTTAGTTGCAGTTGTATTTCTTATGCAACTTTTTTAACTCATTATAAAATTAGTAAAGCAAAAAAGAAGAAAATTAAACACACTTTATTCCCCACAAAAAAATCAATTCATCCCCCGATTCCCCACGTAAACTGAAATTCCGCACAAAAAACAGTCCATTCCCTGATTCCCGCGCAAATCGGGGAACTCACCACGAGTTGGCTACCCTGGTGGAAATTCAGGTGCGCGCGATATTACCCCTTTATGCTCTGTCACACGGTCAGTAATTATCACGATCATTGGATCGCGATCCATATTGATGGATTGATGGATCGCGCACGAATGCTACATGTTCAATATTTATCGCGTCAGTATTTGCATAATTTTTGTGCTGAAAGCCCTGTCACACGGTCATTATTTATTGACGTGATCCAAGTATCGCGATATTTATTGACGATGTAGCATGCAGGATTGATGGATCGCGATCCATATCGCAAAATTTCTAAAAATTTTGAAATCTGGATCGCGGATCGCAATACCGTCAATAAATACTGAATGTGTAGGACTTTCAAAACGCGATCCATACATTTCGTCAATACATCTTTTGCTCCCAAAATGCGATCATCGGCTCTGCCTTCGCTCTCGGAGATTAAAGTCTTCCAAAATAAATTTTAAAATAATTGTGAAATGCATTATCTGTAAACTCTACGTACAAGATAAAAATATTTTCTTCCGCCGTAATAAGCGTTCAGCACAAAAATTATGAAAAAACTGAAGCGATAATATTGAACATGTAGCATTCGTGCGCGATCCATCAATCCATCAATATGGATCGCGATAATTACTGACCGTGTAACAGACCCCTTTAAGCTTGATATACAATTCAATGCGAGCATGAGCGTGAACGTTCACAAAGGCAGGAATTCTATTTTGATTCTTACCGGGCCGTTATACATTCAATTATTTAAATAAATTGATTGAGCGTTTAGTATAGCTTTAAAGTGTTAAGATAAATACATACATGTACATATTTCACGAAAAAATAAAAGTATAATATTTGTTAAAGAACAAAAGAAAGTATCATTTGTGACGTGTTAATACATCAGTAATGACATTCGTCATATCTGATAGATTGTGACGGGCTAATACAACAACAATGACGATTGTCGTATCTGGTGGATTGGGACGGACTAAAACATAACCAATGACGTTTATCTTCCCTGATAAATTTGCAATCAGCGCTGACACAATAAAATGAATGAGAGTGAGTAGTGAAGATATATGTTTGGCTTTTCGGAAATTTCAATGCGTTAGAGCAAGAGGAAAAATTATACGTATACATTTGTTTACATCAGTTTTCGCATAGTGCTCTGAAACTGATATAAGTTTTGTTCTACGTACTGACAAATTAATTTCATTTCCGAACGTCAGGTTAATGGTCAACAGGCTGACACAGTTCTTGCAGGGTATGTTGCACACCCAAAGGAGAAACCCTTTCAATTGACACCTCATTTTTTTTAAATCGAATGCACGATACAGATTTTATGGCGCAGTATTATATTTAACGCTACCGACACACAATCAGTTTTGCCTTTTTATTTCCTCACACACATTGCTTGTCAAAAATTATCAAAATTGAAAGTCATTACTAAGGCTGCATTCAATTTGAGAATCAATTTCACTATCAACAAGTCGTCTTCAAGAGAACAATATAACTAACTAGCTTCTGAAGACCCTTTTCCATTTTTAATTCCATTGTAGATAACATTTTTATACCCGAGCGCACTTGTGCACAAGGGTATTTTAATTTTGTTCACATAACGGTTGATTGTAACAGCCAAAACGAATCGAGATAGATATAGACAAATGTATACATATATGCTCAGAATGAATAGAGAAATCGATTAAGCCATGTCTGTCTGTCCGTCTGTCCGTCCGTCCGTGTACACGATAACTCGAGCAAAAATTGAGATATCTCAACGAAATTTGGTATGTAGGTTTCTGTTAATCCAAGATAGGTTGGTATTGAAAATGGGCGAAATCGAACAGTAACCACGCGCACTTCCCATATAACGGTAATTTCAAGAAATACGAAAACTGCGATATTTTAGTAACTACTGAAGATAATTCACTCAAAATTAGTATTTGTAATAATTTTCAGACGAAAAATAAGAATATTATAAATTTTTGGAAAATGGGCGTGGCACCGCCCACTTATGATCACATATATGTATATCGGTAACCGTTCTATCAATTTGTACCAGACTCGGTATTTTTATTGTGCTTGCCAAATAAAAGCAAAACGTTGAAAATTATTGAAATCGGACTAAAATTACGGCCGCTTTTTATATAACGGTAAATTTCAGAAATGCTGGAAGCTTCAATAATTCGAAATTTAAGGACGCTAATTTACTCAAAATTGATTTCATTCTTTCCCCTTAAAAATGTGGTGAAAAATGCAATTCGCGCTGCCGTTGTAAATACACTGAAATTACACATTTCGCAACAAACGGGTCTGGCACCTCTCCATGTATAATCCACAGAAACCATCGCAACCGACAGATCTGGCAACTCCACTTGAAGGGCCTTTCAGATTGAGGAAAATTAACAATTCTTGAAAATTTCTGTAAACTTTGAAAAGAACCTGGTCTAATTGCAGTCTTTTGTTTACCATAGCTGTGTAATAATAAAATATACTTATGAGGAAAGGAACTACGTAAAGAGTAGAGCAAGTTAATGTACAATAATTGCAGGCAGTGGCTGTAAAAACTTAACAAAGAGGAAGAATACCATTGTAACTGATAGAAAAAACTGCAGACGGGACAACGGCAGGCAAAGCAACGTAGCAGAAACAACACAGCGTTACACAAATATAAAGACGAACTATGGCAAAGGAAAACGATGAGGTGCAACATAACAACAACAACAGCTGTAGTGGCAATGGCACCAACAACAACAGCTTGGATTCCCTTCCCGTAAGCGTAGGTGTGACGTTGACGTCGAATGCAGGAGAAGCGACAAATGCGCTGACAGATTGTGCAGCTGAGATGAGAGTAGACGGTGGCGCAGTGGAAAATGGTGACAAGAACAAGGTCAACAGCGCAGGCGGTGGCGATTGTGCCAGTGCCAGCTCTGGAAGCAGTCAGTTCGCGACGACGACGACAACATTTATGCGCGGCAAACTTAACGATCTAGTAGCTGATCTTTGTATCAACGGGCCGATGGGAGGCAATGACAACAAAGATGGTTATGGGGATTACACAACCGAGCGAACAACAGCTCATGTAAATGGTAAGGGGCAAAAGCCGCGTTTGTATAATCACATACCTATTTTTAACCGTTTTCTAATTTATCAGCCACGACGCAACAAATAAATGCTGGCTCAACGTGGGAATCTGCCAACAGCAGTACCACTACACAGTCTGTTTCACAACCACATGTGGCACCGACACAGAATACATCTTCTTTTTCTTTCAAACATTTTCTGAGCAGCGGTCCGCCGCTTACAGCGCCTTCAAGCACTGTTACAGTCACAACATTAGATTCTACAGCGTCCAATTGCGCCAACGGCTCTCAAAGCAATAACGCCACAGCATCCCATAGCGGTGCCTCAAATCAAACTTCGACTGGCGCACGTCCAAAAGTTCCTCAGTCAGCTTCGCTGTCAAGTACGGCAATATCGTCACTAATAGCCGGCGGTAGTGGTGGCTTGTCAGCAACAGCAGGCGTAGGCCCGCAGGATGGCACATCATCAACAAAAATGAAACGTTCACCACGATTTTCCTCATTCGACTCGCAGGCGAGTCTGGCAGAATACGTGACAGTGGGTGCGGATGCGGAAATAGAGGGTATAGGTAGCAATGGATCAAGTGCAGTAAGGGGAGTAGGTGTGGGCGCCAATGCCAGCTCCGGTTTTCGACTCTACCCAGAGAGCAGTGGTAACTGCCTATTTATCACCATTTATATTATATTTCTTATTTCTTATTAAAATAAATTGCAGATTTCTTCTCGTCGTCCACACGTATAAGCCGCGGCATGGGCGATGGCGGTACGGGTGCAAGTAATACAGGCGAATACGATCGACACCAATACGTACCACGATCATATTCAAATTATGAAATGCCTATGTCGTCCACATCGGCTTCGCCACGGCGCCGCGCAGCAGTTACAAACATCAGTGGTGTTAGTGGTGGTGGCACGAGGGACGCGCGACCCACACGCCTGGCCTTAAACACAAATTCGTCCAAATCGAAGGTCAACTTGCCACTTGGTGATATGAGCAGCGGCGCGTACGGTGGTAACTCTGTAGCTGCCGCACCGCCGGTTACCCGTCCACTACCCAGCAATGCAGGTGAATTCCCCGCCGGTGTGCTGCCCGACTTTGTGCAAGATCATTGGCTAGAGTCGTGGTATGCACATGATATGCATCTCAATTCCCCGCCTAACTCGCCTACACGCGATTTTAGTGATGTCGATGTAGCAGGCGGTGCCATCGGCGGCGGTGTTGGCAATGGTGGCGGCTGCGATGTGACTGGTGGAAATGATGTAAGCGGCGGCAATGGTATACCCGGTCCCTCACAAGCATATGGTGGAGTAAGCGCTTGCGTTGGAGGAGGAGGTGCCACAGCTGAGGCTACCGCAAGCAATGCAAAAATGTTGCCTGATTTCCTCTCGGATGGACCAATAATACATTCTTCGCAACGACTAGCTGATGTGGCTGTCGGTTTGCCATCAAATTCCATAGGTTCGCCAGACGATCCACCAATCTCGTCGCAGCTATCGAGGCTACGTATTGAAAATGATCGCTTGCAGCGGGAATTGAATGATGCACGCATTGCACTGAATGAACAGACACGGCGTGCAAATGACTTGGAGCATCAGCTGCAGACGCGCGAATTACAACAACAGCAGCAGCAACAACAGCAAAAGGTAGAAGATGCGGCAACAAATGAGCGTGTAGAAGGTTTAACAGATAGAAGTAAACGCACCCGAACAGCAGCAACACCAGGGTCGACTACGTCCCAAAATTATGTTATAAAACTAAAACAGCAAGTGACACAATTGATGGTGGGTTGAAGTTATGAAGAGTGTATGAACATAGTTGGACGCGTGAATAAATATTTATATTTTATGTATTCACAGTCGGAATTGGAAGCAGTGCGACGTGAAAATGAGACGTTGCGCGAAGAGGGCGCCGTAGGTGGTTTCAATGTAACATGCTGTGATCGTTCGCGTTCATTCGCGACGGATGCTAGTGGTTCCGCTGCTGGTGCTGCTGCGGCTGGAGCAAGTGCTGGTGTACGTGCCACTGTAGGTCGACCGTCCAGAACACAACAAATATCAAGGGATTTGCTTAGGGCTGCATCAAATGCAGAAAATAATCTGAGGTAATGGAACAAATTTTTCATTTTTTTATTTTTGTTAATTAGTTGATATTTTGCTTTTTGTTCAGGCAACTTCTTGCTGGTGTGGATAATTTGCGTCAAATGGCGGCTGACATAGAGAATTCTGAACTCCGGCTGGGCTATGATGTCAGTCCCGATTTGTTTTCAGATTTTCTAGACGAATGTGATGATTTTGAGGACTATTCGGATGGCCCAACTTTGTAATTTTGTATGCAGCATTGTTTGGGTTTAACTTTTCCATCGGGTATACTATGATAACAATACAAAAAATAAATATTTTCTTTGGCGAAGCGTTCAACTCAACTATACAACACATAATTATGCAATATAATACATACATAATCATCGTGTATGCAGTAAACTTAAACTAAAATAAAATAAAAACAAAATGCATGCATATACTCTGATGCATAGCGGATAAAGAAACAATCATGTTCACTAAATACATACATAATTTGTATTACATATTCATATATTCATGTAAACGCAAATTTGTTGCAAGATGCAGCTTGATTTGTAAATATTTTTTGTCGCTTTGCGCATTCTCTAGTTACTTTTACTTTTCCAAGCAATACAATGCCTTTTTCTTCTCTCGCAGAGGATAGGACTAAATAAATTATCGCGCGCACACACACACAAGGGAAATATAAACGAACATAACTGCTGCAATAAACCCTATAAAGTAAATAAGTTTTAGTGCTGTATGAAAAAAATAAATATATATGATAGCGGATATGGCGGTAAATATTATTATTGGTAAAATATTGGAAATAGTTACACCAAACTTATTAACGACAACAGCGAAAAGAATAATTCTTGTTTTTCAGCACCTTCAATTATGTTTTTCCTTTTTTTTTGCAAAATTTGCAGCGTCCCGACAAACTTTCAGGTTAGACAACGATTAGGAAACGAATCGAATTCTAATGTAGAAGGTTAGAAGGTGATCAGAGAAAATGTCGATAATATAGTACTCAATATCGAGAAAAAGGTTGAATTTAAATCGGTTTCTTATGCTTAGTGCTTTTCTAACCGTTCTCTAATTGAATTCTAACATAATGCTCTAACCTGATTTCCGATTCGAGAACTACTTTAGAATTCTAAAATCAAAATAGTTCTCTAACGTTAGATACTGTGTTTGCTGGGGTAATGCTATGAAAATGTTAACTGCAAAACGTTTAGTTAAACTGTGCGTTTAGTAATTACAAAGCTGATCTTTGTATAGAACGCGTAGAAGCTGAAGCGCGCGTAGCCTTTATTGCAAAAAAGCCAACAAGCAATAAGTTTATATCGACGGAAAACCATTAAATGAATCCGTAAAAAATACCCAAAATATAGTGCATACAAAATAACTCGCAAACAGACGCACTTACATACATACATACACACAATTTTGAACGAATTTGCATAGGTAGCGGGCTAAATGCAACAAAATCCTACGAAAAATCAAAAACATTTTAAAATGCTTTGTGAATCCATTATTAAACACATGCATACATACATATCTTTGTTTCTTAGTATATGGCTTGAGCGCCGAAAAGTAGGCAACCGAATATGATAGAGTGCAGAGTAATGGGGTTATGAAAGTCTATTTTGGGTTACTTTGCGAGTATCACTTTTTTTTGTAACAAAGGCAATTTTTTAGTGCAACATGACTTAATTATTCAAATACTTTTTTAATAACTGTAAAAATGCCAAATTCACTCCTTGTACCTTGCTTTATTATTTACTCCTAAGGGCCGACAATTTCTTCTTTTCTTAAGTACAATTTTAACCTGGCAAAGCCGGAACCTTCTTTAAAAATGTTTCATATTTTTTCATTTCCTCTCGCTTTTTCCGCGAATTATTTCTTTTTCTGATACACTTTTTTATACTGGCTCCATACAACTCTGGCTGGCTCTGACAACTTTATAATTTGTATCCTTGTTTAGGTTTTATTTTACTTTAACGAAAAACTTATTGTGGAAAAGCAAAAATAATTTGAAAAAATGGTTCGAAAATCACCACATTTCCTCATCAGATTTCCGAAATAGCTAACACTTCTACCATTTTTTTTTCAAATTATTGTTGCTTTTCCACAATAAGTTTTTCATTAAAAACGGCCTCAAGCGCAATAAAAATTGTTGAATATAATTGTTATAGGGCCATAAAATGACAAAAACAATTTTAATTTATCTATTTTACTCTTAAATACAAAATAAGTATAGTCCATTCCCACAAAACCTTAACTGCAGGTTATGCATTATGCGTATTGGAACAAGCCTATTACAACTCAAAGCAGGTAATTACTCATGTTTAGTGGAAGAAAACGAAAGTAAAAAGCCTCTATTAAAATTCTTAGAACTTATATAATAGCTCATATAAGTAACTGTAGTTAAGCTTTTGGTGCTAATGGTACATTCAAAAAATACCTAACACTTCCTAATATATGCTTCAGTATAGACTTCTGCTGGCTATATTCGATTTGAATGCCCAACCCCAATACGAGAATTATTCCATTGAAACTGAAACCCCCTTACACAGCAGAAATCTCAAAGGTACTGGCCGGCATGCCGTCGACGTTATCCTACATTTTTCCTTCCTTTGACGCTTCTACACAATTTTTCTCAGTGTATGTATTTTGATCACAAATATTTGTCATAAGTTTGTAGTTTTACACACAATGTAATACACCTTGGTTTTACAAAATAAAACAATGCAAAGAAAATGAAATGGAATAAAATGAAAATTATAAGTTCGAGAAATCTTTTCGTTTTTGGCGGAATGTTGGTGGGAAGAAAAGTAGCTGAGGCCATTCAAATCTCAAAACGGCTCATAAGGGTCGAATTGCAACAATTTTGTAAGATTTTTTATTTTTTTTGTTGGTGTTGTCACGCATACAATGAGTGTTCTGACAAGTTTTGAAGCACCGCCAGAAAAAATCAAGAGTCAACGGAATTTGTAGCAACTTGTATGGTTTATAAAACTGCATAACTGCATCCGAAAAAAAAAAAAAACTGACAAAAAGTTTGAAATTTTCATGCAAATTTCACAAATTTTTCTAAATTTTTAGACAAACTTTGAAACTTATGTATCTTTAAATTGTTTATTATCTATGTATATACCAGAGCTGTGAAACTGTGAAATCATTCATCATTCATGACACATTTTTTCTATGTGATTTTTAAAATGAACGATCCAAAATTAGCCGGTATACATATTTAAAATTTTTTAGAACCAGTAGTTGAATTTTTGTACGTCTGCGAGGCGTATACTGAATGGGTATTTTTTTTTAATTTTAACACAAAATTTACTTTTTATTTTGTTGTTTTAAATAAATGTGGTTATAGTTTTTATTAATAAAACTATGTTTTATTATTAGTCAACCTCACAACTATATTTTACGTATAACTTCTTTTTTACCGATATAACTTTCCCCGGTAGTTTGAACCCTTCCCGATCACTGACCCCTACCATTTGTCTCACAGTGTTATAGGCGATTAGCAGTGCAAATCATAAACATCAGTAACGCGCCCAAGTTAATGCAGGACGACCTCAAGAGGAACAATTACGGTCTGGATACTGTAGCCGCCTCAATAGCTACCTGTCCAGACTCGACCCCAATATCCCCAATGAGTTGCCGGCATGTGGAGAATCCCCTCACGACACCAACCACCTCTTCACATGCCAGCTCAATGCGACTAAACTAACGCCCCTCTCTAGTCTTAATCTGAAACGCAATAATCATTGAAAATTGGCGCCGTTTATTGTGAAAAACATTTAATATCACACTTTCAAACTAAAGCTTTCTTAACCTTAGAAGCATAATCTATTTGGGAGTGACGTAAAGCCTTAACATACGCTGTGTACTTAAAAGAAAACCTGTGAGCTAAAATATACTTGTATACTGTTGATTATATAGAAAAACGTTATATGAACAGATTAAAGGAATTGTAATTTTTAATTTTTTTAAATTTGTTTGAGCAAAATCGGACTAGTGGTTCTCGAGTTATGTCAAAAAAAGACCACCAAAGGTGACAATTTCCCCTATATGATAGTTATATATATATCTCGATTCCTAGACGTGACCCAGCGAAACGCCGGGACACGTATAACTTGTTTTTGACCGATATAACATTTCCCGTTGGTTTCATCACATCCCGATTTTGACTGTCGCATAGTGTAATCGGCGAATGGTTTACGAACGCTGAAAGTACCTACAATGTCGAAAAATTAAAATTATCTTCGAAGCAATCGAACCTAACCACTTCGGTTATGTGCAACAAGGCTGAATGAGAATAGTTGTGTTTTTTTACAAATTATCCAGTAACTTGCTAGTAACTCTCCAGTAACTTTATTTCTAAGAATTCGCTCTCATAGAAAAAATTTGCAAAAAAGTACGCGAACGCTTTTCCAATAATAATTTGCAAGTTTCATGAACAGCTGATAAATTGGTTGTTTATTCGCAGCATATTCCCAATAAAACGATATATTTTATATTTAAATATGTTTGTTTTGAAAATTTCCACAATAAAAATTCACAAACAGTTTCCTTATTAGTTTAAATTTCATACAGCAACATGCGATCAGCTGTTTTTCGTACTGGCAAATTCTTACAAGTAAAAATTTATCCAGTAAAATCCAGTAAAAACTTGCAACTTCAGCTGTCATTTTTCGCTCTCTCAATTTCCCCTACTTTGCAAGTTTTTGCGTACGAAAACGCCAAAACATGAAAATTCGTAAAAACTTTTACTGGATTTTACTGGAAATGAGTAAAAAAACGCAACTAATATCTGGCGCGTGCATTCATTTTGCGAATATGGTTCGATTGCTTCGCGGATAATTTAAATTTTTCGACATTGTAACGATAAGTATAAATATTATAAAAAAAATCTTTTTTCGGAAACTTTTTCTAGTGGGTGTATGTACATACAAACATACATATGTACGTATGTATGCGGGTACATAGTACATTCGAATCTATGCATATCTCTAAAATGCAAACAACAATCAGCTACGGCAAAGCAACTTAAATTGGATTTTTCACTTTACGCACAATAACTGGTTTCGTATTTGCATCAGACTGCGGAGGGTGTTGTAAGAGTGCGGGGGAGAGATGGGAAGCGCCGCGCCAAGTTGCTGATGCAGCTGTAATAACAAATGCAATTGAAACTAGTACTACGAATCAAGTTGGATTCAATTTGTTTATCTTTCTTTGGTTTTGTGATACAAATATTTATGTATGTAGAGTAGATATGAGCTAAACATAGATTGCAAGTAGCCATCGCATGCATTTATTTATGGGGCGTTCCATACCAAAATGGACGGCGTTCACACTTCACTGGATCACAAATTTTAGTTTGGTTTTTGTTCTCCAGACGTCACTATCCAATTTGTATGTAGAATTGCCCGGTGATTCCGAAAATCGAGCAAATTTTTTTTCTATGGATACGTTTTCGAGATATTTTCAATTTACCGTTATTCAGCTCAAAACAAAAAGTGGTTCCACTTAATCACGTATATCTTACGAATCAATTTAACATCAATTACGAATCAATCTTAAAAGGAAAGCTAATGAAACTCTCCATAAACCATATATACATCATTCTCCGATAGGACTGATAGTTTCTGACCAATTAATTTTTGCATCTGTGCTAAAGCCTTTTCTGTCACAAACAAAAATCAATTTACTACTGAAGAAAATAAGAAATAATGAGTGGTCATATGAAAATGCGCAAAGACAAAAACAAATCGATTTAATAGCTGATGTATGTAGTATGTGTGCTTTTTTCAAATTGTTTCCTCTTCCCGTTCTCGAGATATTTGGAAAACTATTAGATCGATTTGTTTTTTTTTTTGTGCTGTAAAGTTTTTAAAAATGTATTGGTCAAGCTCAAATTTAATTTTTATTTAGTATTTATTTGATTTATCTATCAACCCTAAAAAGTTCAAACAAATCAAACACATGAAATGTGAACCCCGTCCATTTTAGTATGGAACGCCCCTTATATTCATGCGTAGCTGCGTATAGGGTGCGTATAAATAAAAAAATATTCTAGTGTAAAAGCTGGAAAGGAGTCCTAAACCATTCGTTGCCAAATATGATTTTAGATAAGAGATTTAATTGAAGTGAATATATGCAATTTTTTAGAAGTGACTTTCCTCTTACTCTTCTTGAAAAGAAATTGAGGTTCTGCAATGAGATTCGCGTAGCACACTTAGGCAGTCTGCACGCGGGTCGTATAGCATTAGACGCGTATTAAATTTTTTATGCAGCGAACATTTCTCTACGCCTCAAGATCTGCACATGAAGCGACTTCAAAGCGTCAAAGTATCAGGCGCAAAATTTTTAAGTGATGAAAAATTATTACACCGTGCGACAGTAAATTTTACGCACAAAAAAATTAATATATTCGCGAAACTATGGGTAAATTGTAGTAAAACTGCGTACTTAGTTCTCTCTGACGTCAGGATTTTTTTAAAGGACTTAGAAATTTTAAAAATATCATTATTTCAAAAAAAAAATTTTTTTAAATTCAGTGCAATTTATAATAATATAATATATGTAATACTTCTATATTGGCAGTAAGCTAACTTCTCAATGTGTAATAGGCGGCATACACTGTGCGTCTGACTCGTGAGTCGGTTTGGATGTGTTAGTAAAAATAAATGTGTGTTAGTTACACCGACATGAGTCTTGTATGACTCTGGATGACTCAACTGCGTGTAGTGGAAAGGCGAGTCCACACGTACACAGTTGACTCGCGAGTCAGACGCACCATCTGCGTTGCCTATAAGCATTCCGAAATCAAAGCGAGATAGTCTAGTATCGTTTTTGTGAATGTATTGTGTGCGTGAGTGGCGTTTTTTGTGTATGTGTTGTGTATATGTTTATTTATAAACATACATATGTGTCCTTTTCTTTCGTACGTGTTTATCGATATATCTGTACTGTAATGTTTTCGAACGGTACTAGCTCTTACTGCCAATAGGGTAGTATAACATATGTGAGAATAACAATATGGGTATCATATAATAGTAAAAATTCTGTAGAATTCATTTTTTGGCGCATAAGGACGAATCGGTACGGAAAATATCTTTTAAAAGTTTGCAATATTTATTTATTTTTAATTATTGTTTGAGGACTAATATATGCACGACCTCATCATCGAATTTCGTCCTGCAAACTTTATTAATTTAAAAAGATAAAATTTATTATAAGCGCATTTCAGTACCTATTCGTCCTTGTAAACCCAAAACCTTTACTGTCCTTAAATTCTACAGAATTTTCTCTCTCTCTTTGGTACCCATATTGTTATTCTATATTGCACTGATTTTTTAAAATACTTTTTTGAATTAATCTTATCTGTAAAAATTTCAAAGTCCTTTGAAAAAAAATCCTGACGTCAGACCCAATAGTCTCGTGAGTATATCGATTCTTTAGTATGTTTTGAAATTGTTTTGTTTTTGTCGCTGCTCTTCATTTAAACCTACGTTTGCGGCATCAAAGCGTACAACTTTCGTATGTAGCATCTAATACGCGCCTAAAGCCATACGATCCGTGTGCAGACTGCCTTAGGCCCAATTTCAGATGCCTTATTTAAGTATAGATTGCTGATGAGCTTCAAAAATCTATTTACGGATCATACATTGCCGTTTAAATATTATAGTCGTTATTTTTTTAGTTTTATTTTTTTGATCACGGATAATCGTTAAAATTTGGTTTTTAATTTTTTTTCGATCAAGAACAATCGTTAAATATTGATTTTTTTCCATAAAGAAAAAAATAGTTTTTTCGCATTTATATTTTTTCAAACACTCAACCGTTATGATGAGGATTGCGTGTCTATGGTAGTTTTAAATCTTTTATGACCTAAAAAATTAAATCGGAAAATAACGGTTATAATATGATGGAAAAAATAAAAGTCAGAAAATATCGATTATTTTTTATAAAAAAAAAGTTATAAAAAACGATTATTCTTGGCCGAAAAATAAAGATCATAAAAACTAAAATTGTATCTCTAAAATAAAAATCCAATTTTAATTATGATTTTTGTAATAAAGATCATAACCGTTACGGTTATTGCTAAAAATCGCTAAATGGGTAACAAAGGCGCCTAAGAGTATGCAATAAGAAAGCTCAACGTGAAACTGTGCATCAGGGGCAGGTAATGGGCCTCATGCATAAAAAGTGAGCTTAAGCTCCGACTCGTTTTTCAGTACAAATTCTTGAGCTTGAGCTCACCCTTTCAGTGCAAAAATTTAGTCTGAGCTTAAGCTCACTTTTTATGCATAAGGCCCAATGTTTTAAGAGACGTACCTCAGACTTTGGCCAAATTACGTCTTTTCATATATCCGAGCAGCGCCTACTAATTTTTGTTAAATGAAGTGTGGAGCACCCTAATATATTTATGCAAATAATATAAAATACAGCAAATGCCACTTACCTCTGAATTGTCTTCGTTTTCGTTTTCACTTTCCACATTTCAAAGGGCAGAACCACAAATTAGTTATGTATAAGTACCTCCACTTTCCATATTTACTTTCCATACATATATTCTCCTATATGTGCGCACATTTGATTTCTGTTATCACAGATACCCTGTTCGGCGCACGAGTGTGAGAGCGTGCTGCATGCACGCGACCACTGCGCAATTCTAATATGTACATTAGGCTCGTCCAAAAAAAAGTAAAGGTAGAGTCGGAGTTTTAATGGCGCCCCTAGGATTTTTCTATACCGAAGAAAATATATCCCTTTTTTATTTTGAAACTAAAAAAATATTAAGGGGTCACTCAAAGCGCTCAAAGTTTTCCATGTATTTTATATGGGGAAAATACCACTTTTCATAGAAATCTTGAAAATCAATAGTTTTCGATCGGGAATAATAATACCCAATGGTTTGTTTAACCATTTTTTAATACTAAAAATGGTTAAATAACCAATTGGATATTATTATTTGGAATCTCCTGAAGACAAACAGATTTCTCCGATCGAAAAATATTGACTTTCCAGAATTCCATAGCATTTCTACGAAACAGGGGCCAAAAATAACAGTTATTTTGTTTGATAGTTAAACTTGACCAAATATTTTTCAAGCCCGAAATAAAAGTCCTTTCCGGATGATAAACCACCCACTTATCCAAATTAAACAAGTTTGGTATTAGATGAAAGAGGACTAAAACATATTTATAATTGAAATGTCCAAACGAGGAAAGCCACCCATTGAAAAATATTTACAAACCTTGGGTCTGGTATATGAATTTCTTTTGTACTAAATAAAAAAATACATACTACATATAAATACAGGTGGTAATCTTCGTTCGCTATTTTGGTTTAGAAGCTATTTCAGTCTTCTTTCATTTGATCCGAATTTGTTTAATTTGTATAAGCTGATTTTTTTCGGTCCCTGCTATGAAAAGTTGTTTTAGATGATGAGAGCATAAAAATTCCCAATTTACTTTTTCACATACATTTTTGGACCCACACTAATGTACATACATACATTCACCACACACAGATCGTGTGTCTGATCAAGTTGGGCGCCTCATAAATTTTTTTCCGCATGCGGTGCGACGCGCGCGCGACCAACAAGTCAACGCTAGTAAGCATAACCAACGCCGGCAAACAGAAGACACCTTCAGAAGAAGCAAAGCGTCAATACATTCAACAAAGGAACGCTTCTGCGCCTAAAAGTGCGCATATATACATACAAACTCTCATACATATGTGACTACATTCAAATGCGTAGGCATGTAAATGTATACATATGTATGTATATATATTTTATCAATTGCTAGTTCTGATTGCTACTGCAGTTTATAGACTTCACACTAGCCGCGCGCTCCTAGCATCAAATCTGCCGAAATAGGTGCGGCTTGGCGCCGCCGCAGCCAACTTTTGTTGTTGGCTGGACGCGCTCAGCTAGTGGCGTGGCGCGCGCGTCTCTGGTATGTGCGCACCTCGCTTCCAAGTGGCTTTCAGTTGTATCAAAAATTTAGTAGCGTTGTTGACACCATTTGAAGCAGTTCACTGGTGCTTAGTTTATTGGATTACTATAAAGTACTTTTGTTTTTGTGTTTGCTGGTTTCCTTTTCAGTGCAGTGGTGTTGAACTGCTTGTGTTGGCGACTCACTCGAAAGTTCATATGCAGATGCGTTTTTTTAATGAAGTAACTACAAACAAACAAAAAAGTTTATGTAATGTTGGAAATTAATTAAAAAGCGAACTTGAGCAGAATTCATTGAACTTTTATAAATCTACATAAATTGAAAAGTGCAGCGCGCAAAAGGCATTTAAACGGCGGAAAACCAACAGTGTTTTATAAAGCCCATTTCCAATAATTTTCCCGCCGAGTCGGGTGTACAATATACATATTTATAGATACCTACTTATTGATAATAGCAAGAAAAATGATGTCTAAGAACGCTTTAGGTGAGTTAATGCACAAAAATATTTTTTTAATATTTTTATATGTATGTAACTATATTATGTATTAAAGTTTTCCAAATTTAAAGTAAGAACTGATCAGTTGTCTATTAAAACTAATTTTTTATTAATTTAAAACTAAGATAAGATTATTAGGTAACTTTTTTCTTAATAAAAAAATAGGGACGAAAGTTATTATTAAGTTATTAAGATATACTAAGTTATTAAGAAATACCCGAATTAGGCCGTGTTTCCACTAGGCATTGGAATGAAAAATTAAGTACAAATTCGAGCATAGAAATACCCCTGTGTTTATTTCGTCTATCCCATGACATATTTATATGGAGATTTCTTTTGTTTTTAGGTATTTAAATTTCTAGTGGAAATACGGCATTAATGCGGAATTTAAATTTCTTAACCAACCTTTGTACACTTTCAGCTACATGGCTGTAAAAAATATTGCCTTTTTATCTATCAGGCAGGTTCTGCAATTCACTTCCGAGTTAATTTAACCCAAAGTCACTTTGAATTCAAATTGGCAGGGGTTGAAATTCACCCGGAAATGATCTGCGTGTATATCTGACTATCGCTAGTTATACAAGCGATATTATTGAGAGAAAACTGCTTTAAAATATGCATAACAACGAACGAATTGCTTTGATTGTATATTTTTTTTTACGATTAACAATTAAAATAACGTGGGACGCAAACTTATCGAATTTAAATAATAAATATGTAAAAGCAATAATTATTCAAATTTTAAGCATTTTACAACCAGAACGTAATTAATATAATCTTAGCTTCCAAGTAAAAAACAAAAAAAAAAGGAAATACAATCTACCAAAACGCTAACATCAACAATTCTGTAATTTGAAAACAAGCTGATCGGCTATAAATAGTAAATTAAACGCCTAGAGCTACAACAACAGTAACCGGTACAGTTTCTTATCATATACATACATACTTACATATGGATATGTACATAGGTATGTATGTACACAAAAATTAATGAAACAATTTTTATTAATAAAACGTACATAGTTACATACATATATACATATCTATGTGTGTATTGTAACATATTTTGTGCGATAGAGTGAGTGACAGCATATGCAGATTTGGTACTCTACATATGGCATTAGGCGACTTGGACTCAATGTTGCTTCATGGCATTAATTTTTTTATAGTAAATAGCAAAAAATATTTAATAGAAAGTTTTTGTTTTGCAAAATTTTGAACTGCATGCATACATATGGGTCAGTCCACGTCAAATCGACGAATGTCCAATGGTTGCATTTATACCTGTGGGGAGGGCGGGCAAAAATACTTTTAATGGACATATCGGGATAAAATTTTCATCGTGAGTTCTGTTAAGAGGAAAAACTATAATATGTAAAAGTGGACGGGCTTGGACACGCCCACATACAGTCATGTGAAAAATAATAGGGACACGACATTTTGACCAGCTTTGGCTATATTTCTTTTGTTTGTTTAATGTTAATGTTAATACCACTCCCTATCTTAGAGAAACTATATAAATCCATATTTAAAACTTTGTAGAATAATTAGAAAAATTCAATAAAATTTAACAACAAGAAACTTTTTACTAAGATTTTTTTTTAGAAAAAAACAGGTATGCAGTTGTATAGCCCATTAGTTTCTAGCTGGAAAAGTGCCAGTTTTAAGTGGCTAAGAATTCGCGTTGACTTTTGATAATTTTTTGCGGATTTTGGTATTATTTTCTTCAATACCAAAAGCAAAAATCTCGAACATACTTTGTATGGAAGAAAATGCGTGAACAAAAAATTGCCAAAAATCAACGATAAGTCCCAGCTACTTCAAACTTGCCTTTATTAAACTAAAATACTTTATTATACTTGTGCCTAGAAACGTTATGAATTAGAAAATTAGATAAACCAAAAAATAAACATGAAAACAACTGTAGAAAATACAGAGCTTAGATTACGTTATGGAATACTACACGAGCCTCTGCAGGTCTATGCATCTGCGCTGAATACTTTTATAATCTTAAAATATTAACAAATGATATGAAAATTTAAAATGAACATTTGATGACACAGCTGTTGCTTTTTTCAAAACCACCCACTTGATACCCATACTTCTTCCCTAAGCACATTTCACTGAATTTTTTTAAATAATTTTGGAATTACTTACGTCAAGGTGAAAACCACAAAACGGAATTTTACAATATTTGGCCCATGGTTTCATATTTTGTGTGTAAAATTATAATATAATATAATGAGCTAGACATTTACGAAAAAATATTCATTATTAAATAAAAAAATATAAATATGTATAGCCAATACTGATCAAGAAAAGGAGATTATATTATTGCCATCAGTGCAAACTCCAGGCATTAAAATTCCTAGCACATACACTCACTACCTCCGAAAGGTCTTCTCAACTTTTTGGGGGCTGTAGGATTATGTCACAATAAATCTGTTAGGACGCAGTGCATGCCTCTTTTTACTATCAATCTATCTATCTCTAATGAAGAAGCATTAACCGACAGAAAATAAAAGAACATTTTATCCATTTGGTCCTGCCCACATCACAATATGGAAATACTGCCTGGAGAGATTCTATTATTCTACCAAATTATGTCCGAATTTTTCAAATCGAGCAAACTTTAACTGAAACCTTAATTCAATATTTGTAGCTCATCTGGGCAGTCGTAATAGACGTACGTAACTCATTTCCCATCGGCTACGCGGGTGGCTGTTGATTAGATGATTACTAATGAAGCTTGAAATTACTGAGATACATAATATCATTTTGAATATCCTAGGCACACACACTTCACAGTAGATAAGATAAAATATTAAGTATCTGTCAAAAAATTACTACTAAATCAATAGTAGATAAGCATTGCACGAAGTTCAAATAATTGTATTGCTCTTATCAGTATCTACTACATAGAAATGCTCACTTCTCAAAACTAATAATTGCGGGTATGTGGAAAAAAGTAATTATTGATAGCAAAAGATCTAATTTATAGATCATAAAGTCATCAAACATTGTCATTGGTATTGCGTACTGAACTTGATTCGGAATATGCTGCCTTATCAGCTTGCATATTTATGTATATATGTATGTACATATGTTCACATAATGTCAGGTTTTTAATAGATTTCTATGCTTCATTTAAGTGCATTTTGTGCTACGAATGGACAACTATCTATCTATGTATGTATGTATGTATGTATGTATGTAAATAGCAAGCGTTTAATTGAGAAATAAAAAATTTATAAAATTAATTTAAATAAATATTGATAACGAATTTTCTTTATAAGCACACTGAGTACAGGATACACCTCTCCAGAGAGAAGATCACGTGTTCTATACTTACAATTACAATTTACTACAATTAATTTCTCAAGTGCATACATATGTACATATGTATGTATGTATGTACGTTAATTGAGTGCATTTGAGTGCAGATTATTGCAAGTCCATGATGATGAACAGCGCAATGGCTTTGTGGCGACTATTCACTGTTAGTATTAGTGATAGACAGGGCCGGCTTTAAAAGCAACGACGCACAGTGTCTCGACTATATGGAGGTAGGTAGAAAAATGTCATGGTGACAGTTGATATAAAAAAAAACCAGTTGGGCTTAGAGAGGGAAAACTAAAAGTCACAAATACCAAATGTCACATAACTTACTCACCCCCCTCTCCCCCAAAAATTGTCAAACACTAAACACTAACAACAGACGGAATGCGAGGATAAAATAAACTGTAAAATAGTAAATTTTCTCAATATTCAATTTTTCAAAAGGTCACGTGCTTTTGTTGTATTAAATTGTAAAATACGTGATTTATAAAAAGAATTAATAGCGAAAATTATAAAAATCGGCGATTTTTGTGAAAGTATTAGCAAATTTCAGTGTAACTTAAGTTTCCAGAGCGTTGTTTACTTTTTCTTGAGAAGAACAAAAATTGCCGAAACTCAGCCCAATTTTTAGCAACTTAAATCTTGCACTTTATTATACTACAATTAATTTTGTTTTAAATTCTAATTAAAATGTTTGCAATTTAGGTTAAACCTTGCAGATTTTTTTTGAATTTTTGTACAAAGTTTGATCCAAAACCTGAGATTAACCACATTTTTTTGAAATCTACATTTATTTCCAGATTCTACCGCACACATTTTTTATGAAGTCCGATCATTGACTTCGATGTGGATTAGCGAAAATTTTAAAAATCTAAGCCTACTACAAACATTAACTGCAAATTCATAACCAGCTCTTTCGCGAGCTGGATGTTTTTTTGTTGTTGTAAAGTACTGGCTAACTAACGTTTTATGGCGTGGGCATGTCTAATAATATAATGATCTTGCAGCGAGTTTCAATTTTCTGAATTTGATTTACTGAATAGAAGTTTATTTAAGCCGAGTAAGTCTTAGCAGAACGATAAGATATCTATGAATTGCAGATTTTCACATTTGCAATTTTTATGCAATAAAAAACTTAAACGCCACTTAAAAATTTTGCGCCCCCCGAATTCGACGCCAAGGGGGACCGCCCGCTCGCTCCGCCCTATAGCCGGCCCTGGTGATAGAGGATTAATTGGCTACACGTTATACAATGAATGCAATGCGAGCATGTAAATAAATATTTCAATACATTTATGAAGCTAAATATGTCTGTATGTAAATTAGGGCGCCTCACTCCAAAAATCAATTTTTTTATAAATAAAAGTAGTGTTTTAAAAATATTTTTTTCCAAAAAACCACCTCATATGTTGGAAGAGCTCAAAAGGTCTCCATAAATATGTTTGGACATTATATCAACGGAATTCAAATAATGAGATTTTTCGGGGTATTTTCAAATCGGTCCAGATGACGTAAATAAATCCTAATATTTTTCCGAAATATTCTGGCAAAAATCTTAAAATATAATACATTTTATAAATCTGATGGGAAAATAGTAACAATTTTTTTTTTATGGAGAGTGATGCACCCTATGTGAAAGTGTAATTTCAAGTTTTTCCACTGTATGTAAAGTAAAATAATACAATCAGCATCGTAGGCGTTGATGCAAATCGGTAACGCTAAAAGAATAGAAATTGTAAACAATACGCACAAACAGACATACGTTTATGTACACACACATATATTTAGTTACATAAAATGCTTATAAAAAAAGCTCAAGTGGCACGTGACTACCTCAATTCACATTTATTAGTTGTAAATGTTCGCAAGAGAAATTTAAATTGTTTGAGCGGGCTAGGTCAAGATTTGAGTTACTCAACCACCCAGCAAAAACTTTTTCAAGTAATGTAGTGGGAAAGCATTTTTACAATATCTCGCTTACCTCTAATGGCTTGAGCATGTTAAAGTAATGTGTTTTGTAAACTAGAAGGTATGTGGTGAATTCCGAAAAGCACTTAGCAGTAGAGTCCGACCGATTAATCGGCCGATGCCGGGGTCAGTTTAGGCCAAAAGAATCGGCATCGGCCGTTTTTGGACGATTCTTGAATGAGGTTATGTTATTTAGTTATTTGATTATGTATTTCTTCTGTTATTATAAAAGTTTATAAAAGCATTTGTTCTTGAAATGAATTGAATTGATAGAAGATTCGGCTCACAAAATCATACATATTTTAGTCGCACTTTTAAAAACTGGACTTTTGTTCCGGAAGAAGTGGACGCATGATCTTTATAATAAATTTCATAAATTAACCGTTCAAATTAGATTTTGAATTTTCCGATCCAATTTAACCGTTATTTTATGATTTTTATATTTTCGATCAAGAATAATCGTTATTTTGATTTTTTTATCATTATTTTCTATTTTTAGTTTTTCGGTCATATTATCACCGTTTTTTTTTCTGATTTAATTTTTTTGGATCATAAAAGATTTAAAACGGTCACAAAACCGCAGTCTCCATCATAATGCTCGAAAACACGTAGCCAAATGTGTAAGCGCCAGACCGGTCGGCGATTGTCTTAGTTTATCACATTTTATTATTCCAAAAACGCACTATTTAACCTCAATACCATTCCTTTTTTTTGCAGTCCTAACGGCACGTTTGCTGCATCAAGGCCTCCAACAACGGGCCAGCTCAACACTGCATTCGAAAGCCTCACCGGCTGTGATGCCAGACATACAAAGCGAAATGCCCGATTCCGACTACCAACCACCAACTTACACGGGTCCAAGTTATGAGAAAGTCATGGAGATACGGCAAAAACATATAACACCAAACATTGTGCCGCATTTCAAGAAGCCTCTCCTGATACACAACGGGCACATGCAATGGCTGTTCGATCATGAAGGTCGCCGCTATCTGGATATGTTTGGCGGTATTGTTACAGTTTCCGTGGGACATTGCCATCCGTAAGTCAAAGCTGTAAAACTTAACTATTTTCTTTTGTAGTTCTTACTTTACCCAAACAGCAAAGTGAACCGTGCCCTTGAGGAACAGATCAACACACTATGGCACACGACAAACATTTACCTACACCCAAAAATTCACGAATACGCCGAACGCTTGACAGCCAAATTTCCCGGCGAACTGAAGGCCGTATGCTTTGTTAACTCGGGATCAGAAGCCAATGATCTTGCTATGCTGATGGCGCGCATGCACACAGGCAACCAGGATATTATTACATTCCGTAATGCCTACCATGGCATGTCACCCTACACCATGGGTCTTACCGCGCTCTCAACCTGGCGTTTTCCGCTGCCCGGCACCAGCAATGGCATACATCACGTTATGAATCCTGACCCCTACACAGGCATTTGGGGTGGCGCGGCATGTCGTGATTCGCCCATACAAACGGATCGGAAGTGCGACTGCACGCAGGAGACTGGCTGCGTGGCTGGTGCGCGGTATTATGAACAGCTGGAGGAAGTTTTCAAATACTCTCTGCCACGCGGACGTGTGGCCGCCATGTTTGCGGAGTCCATACAGGGTGTTGGTGGCACCGTACAATATCCGAAGGGATACATAAAGAAAGCAGCTGATTTGGTGCGCGCAAATGGCGGGTTATTCGTTGCCGACGAGGTGCAAACTGGTTTCGGCCGCACCGGCGAGCATTTCTGGGGATTTGAGGGACACGAATTCATACCGGATATCGTAACAATGGCAAAGGGTGAGTCAAGAATACAATATTGCATAGCTTATCGCAAGTGAACTTAACCAAAAAAAAAAAAAAATACTTAAAACATAGGCATCGGTAATGGCTTTCCGCTGGCAGCTGTGGTAACTACGCCCAAGATAGCTGCCTCACTGGGCCAGGCATTGCATTTCAACACCTATGGCGGTAATCCAATGGCCAGCGCTGTGGGTATCTCGGTGTTGGACGTTATTGAAGAGGAAAAACTGCAGAAGAATTCTTTGGAAGTGGGCACTTACTTCCTGCACAGTTTGGCGGAGTTGCGTGAACGCTACGAGATTATAGGTGACGTGCGCGGTAAGGGCTTAATGATTGGTGTGGAATTGGTATCAGATCGCGCAACAAAGACGCCACTTAGCGCGCCACATGTAAT
This sequence comes from Rhagoletis zephyria, assembly GCF_001687245.7. Lineage (NCBI taxonomy): Eukaryota > Metazoa > Arthropoda > Insecta > Diptera > Tephritidae > Rhagoletis > Rhagoletis zephyria. Next base: position 333,854 of record NW_016157206.1, read on the forward strand.
GGAAATTTGGGAGACCTGCAAGGATATGGGTGTGCTCTTCGGACGTGGCGGTTTAAATGGCAATGTGAGTATAGATTATAGGTTACAAAAGCTTAAGCTAGGGGCATTTTTGATGTTAGCTTGCTACACGTTTTGTTTTTTTTTTAATAAATTGGAATTAGCACAATTGTAACAGACATTATCGTCCATACTAACCACACTCCTTTTTCTATCCCATCACAACTTTTTCTTTCCCCCGCTCTCACTCTTTCTTTCAGGTGTTCCGTATTAAGCCACCAATGTGCATTTCGAAAAAGGATGTTAAATTTGCGGTGGATACTTTGGCGTGCGCTATAGCAGAAGTTATGAATAAAAAACAGTAGACACCGGTTTTATTTCTTAACATGACTGATAATAGTTACTTAACACGAAACTAAATGATATTTTTTTACTCGCCTGCCTCAATTTCCATTTAAATTACAAAATTTGGTTTCGCTTGCAATCATGAAATTTCGAGAATTGCATACAAATGGTGTATCGTTCCTACTTTACTTGCTTTATACAACTTTTTGTTGTTGCTTTTGCAACAACCCTACTTTATACTACCCCGAAGTGCTCCTAAATATAGACTAAAGAATCTACATATCGTTACCTTAATGAAGCAAGGCCCTAATTGATTTTCGTTTGAAATTCAGCTCTGCACAAAAATCGCTAAATTACTCACTAAAGCCTAAATCGGATTTAAAATCAACTACTGCATCAAAAAATGTGTGTTTATTGATATTTAAAAACAGAAAATTGCAACTGAAGAACTTTATAACTACTGTGTAAAGAAACAAAATTGTTAGATAGGGCCGCTCTATATTAAGTTAACCATATGAGGATCCGACTACTTTCTAAAATTTTGAGCTATTTAAGAATTTTTTACAAAGCCTAATTTGAGGTGATCCTGTTGTAAACCTAAGTGTTTTTTTTTTAATAGGGATCCCACTCAAAAAATACTCTACTCAAATGCATTTATAGCTTTTAATGTATTTTTGTGTCTTTTATAGTTTTTAATAATTTGGGATTACCCTTAATGACTTTTAGTATTTAAGCGTATTTTTATGGTTTCAATAATAGCTAAGATTTTATAAGTTATGTATTAACTGGTAATGTGTCACAAATATTTATCAAATAAAGATTTTGAAAAAAAAAAATTATCTTTATTTTAGTAAGGCATAAAAATCGTGTATGTTTCAAATGGTGGAGAAAATATATATATTTTTTTTTATAAATATGTTTTGCAAATAAAATTTTTTTCGAAATATTTGTTGAAAAATTCAAAACTTGTGCAGTACTTACCGATATATGTTTGTATATAATTATATGTTCATAGCTACAGATTGGATGCTTTCAATATTCCCAATATTGAAACAGGTTTATGGGTTTTACAAAAACGAAGCAACTAAAAATTAGCTAGCTCCAGCGATGAGAGTATGAAAACAATCGCTAATTTTAGTAACCAGCACTAATGATATAGTATAAATTAAAAGAATTATAAAAAAAATAAAAAATTAAACAATCAGAGCGTCAAAAACAATGTAGAGAATAGTGCGAAAATTCATATCAGAACTAATCAAAACTATTTGAAATATAAAATAATATGCACGTTTGATCCACAATTCGCCTTGAAATGAGCTGCTCTGGTAACACCATCTTATATGAATTCGCCATAGTTTGAGCGATTCATAATAAAACCAACTGCCTGAAAACATGAAAGAAATAAATATAAAATTAAAAAAAAAACAAAAACAAATAAATGCAATTAAACTCCTGAATAAATAAAAAGTATTATATAAATTGCTATACGTATGACCAAAGTAAAATAGTTTTAATTAAAAATTAACAAAAGAAAAATACAATAGAAATAAAAAGTAGGAATTAAAAAATGTTGAATGATTTATTTGAATATTTTGGCCGTCTTTCGAAAAGTCATATTAACTAAAATTTCGTATCAAATAAGAAAGGAACAAATAACTTGTTCCAAGTGCTCTTTTTTCTCAAATAGTTATAACATAATTAAAATATTTGTTACCTTCAATAAGATTATAACCTTAATTTTTGATCAGAGCTACTTATGAAAATTTAAAAATTTTTGTGTAAAAAGATATCTCGTTTTATAAATAATATTTATTAAAAAAGATTTATATTTCTATCAATCATAACAAAATTTTTGAGTAGTTAGTTGCAGATTTTTTGACAGATATTCTATTGAAACTTATTTTGATTAGTTCTAAGCTCTTAAGAGTACCACCAAAATGTTTACCTTCATCCATTCCTGTCAAGCAAAAACTTTTTGGAAACTCGTCGCTACTAAATATATTTCATCAACTCTTTTACCCTCCATTTTACACAGCACGTTCGTACACCTAGAAATAAATTGTAGCCGAAAGTCACTTGAAAAAATTCATTTAATAATTTTTTTACTCTACCCCACCTAGGTACTCTCCATACGCCCACCACTCTGCGTCACCTACGATGATGTTGATTTGGCATTGAATGTTTTAGCAACTGTTTGCAAGCAGCATTTGGATAAAAGAATACGCAATTGGCGTAGAAATGTATGAAAAGGAAATGGATAGCACCACAAGTGGGAATGGTAACCAACCAGCCTATCTACGAAAACTGACGCGAAGCAACAGGCGCATGTTGGATGTACAGTATAAGTATATATATTCGTCCAGTCTTGAAATATGTATAAGACGCTATATTAAAACTAAGGTGTGCACAATTTGTTACTTTTTTGGTCGCACAATGTGCCCGAGTGAAAATTATTAACTGAGATTTTTTTTTAAATTAGGCTTATAAAGAGCATTTCAAACAATGAGTATAATTTTAAGAATATACAGCCATAACTATTTTAGGTATTAAATTTATTTGAAGTGTTTGATAACAATATATTTCCTATCTAGTTTTAAATTTAGTGCATATTTTTGTACAAAATACAACAATGAATTATTGTATAAATTGTGACAAGATTAACTAAAATAGAGAGAGAGAGAGGAAAAAACTTCTCTTAGCCATTTTATTTAAATATTTTGCAAATCTTTGAATACAACATTTTGCATGCATAAAGCGAAGCAAAGCTGCATACGAATAAGAAGGATTCGATCTTTATTAAAAGATTTCGTATTATTTTGATTTGGTCGGATTTTCGGTGTCTCTTTTGGACTTAGCAAATTTTCCTTTCATTGCATATAACCGAGAAAAATAGAAAAAGTGTCTTAATCCTTTTCGAAACAATGCATTTTTAATGAGTATGAGTTTTCATAAAAAGTGGACTTAGCACATTTTCATTTTTGATATAAGGTGTTATAAATTGTATGCATCCGGGCGATGATTGATAGATAAAAACTCTTTTATTAGGCTGACAAGATTTCACATTTATTTTTCTCAACTAAAAAACTTAGAATCGATTGGTTTAAAGTATAAAGTAAATGACACGTAGTTATAGTTTTTTTATGCATAAATGACTATTGTCAATAACAAGGGCCTTTAACATTTGTATATGTATATGGAATATACGTATGTATGTATGTATGTACATACATACTATGTCTGTAGTATATTACAAAAATCACTTATAAATCTAATAACGGCTTAGAAGAGTACCAAATACACCCCTAATAAAACAGCTTACTTATAATAGTTATTCAAATTTATATACATGTATAAAGAGCCTACAAAAATTTCATATGCCGTATAAACTCCAATAAAAAGGACATATTTTATTGGTACTCAACTTTTCTTATTCGCTTAAGGGCTAAGCTATGCGTAAATAATCATATTTACAAAGTTCAAAAATGTGTTAATAATTTGGTGCACAAAAACTGATTTCGAAAGTTGAGTCTGGTTTGAATTATTAGAGAAAAGCTTGTACTTTGTACAAAAGGGTATCAATAGCATAGAACATGAAATAATTGTATGATTTACAAGAATACATCCATTTATGTATCTAAAACGTGCCGATAAGTCATTCGAAGTTTATGTATGTAAATACAGTCAGAGTCAAATGTATGTAAGTGTACACCTTGTTCTATTATAATATTCACAATAATTTTAATGAACAATTTTTTTCATTTAATATTTATGAAAATATTCATTCTATAACATAAACCATATAAATCAAAGTTTCACACTTTATATAAAGTTCACAAAAATTCAAACAATTTTCATCAAAAATTCAAAATTTTTATTCAGATTTTCTAGAGAATTTTTGAGTATGTAGTTTTGTAGCCCGTTGAATTTTAGCGTTTCTTCCATATAAAAATTTACACCCTCCACAAAAAAAATCTAAAAAAATAACGGTAATTTCCAGGGACTTGAAACTTGCGCTATTGAACGGGCTACAAAACTGCATACTCGAAAATTTTCTAGAAATCCTTAACAAAGTTTTTTAAATTTTGATGACAATTTTTTGTTTTTTTTTTGTTTTAACTTAAAAAGTGTGAAAAAACTTTGTTTACTTTATTATTTACCTTCATGGTTTATGTCATAGAATTACCTATATTTTCATAAATAATTAATGAAAAATACAGTAGAATTCGGTTATAACGACTTCCAAGGGACCGGTGAAAATATGCCGTACTAACCGGACGTCGTATAAGCAGAACTGCTCTTTTGAATTTGATTTTTTTTTGTTTTGTATATTTCTGCTATACAACATTTTTGCGCACGTAGTGATTAACCAACTGACATTTCAACTATCGAGTGCACATTACTTAAGTATTTTTGACGAACAAAAATGCAATTGACGTCTGTCGAAAAAATTCGAATGCAAAATTTGCTGTGGACTAACCGCTATCCACACTAGGCGTCTTCAATGTTCAGCCACTGCATAACATGTAACAATATGTTGTGCGAAGCTTCTAATTTTCTGTAAATTTTTAAGTCTTTCGTCGATTTAACCGGACAATTTATTCATAAATTTCGTCGCTTAAAGCGGAGTCGTATTAAGCGGATGTACTTTCATAGTAATTTGTATAAAAATCAAATTCTAGGTTGTGTTTACGTCATTATAAGCGGTCGGTCGTTATATGCGGTCGTGTATGGTCATATAAACGGATTCTACTGTAACTGTGAATATTATACTAGAACCATGATACAAAAACTTCAAGGAAAAACCACTGGGAGGCAGCCTGAACATTTTTGAAGTTTGCTAACATAACCAAAATGTTTTCAAATTTTCAATCTCACAAATACGTTCTCATTATTAGTCTCAAATAAAAGAAAATTTGAATAAGTTCATCTATTTGTTGTTTTTTGTTTTACTGTTATTTGGCCTTTGAGTTGCTCTCAAAATTTCAATTTTATAAAGTAGACAAACTTCAAAAAGTAAATGATGGCCGAAGAATTGAGCGATCGGTTTTACCTTTAAATATATGTATCATGACTAAAATTGAATTTAACATTGCTCTCAGAAGAACCATCCTATAAAGTCAAATTGGATTGTTTTTTATGAATTGTCAATCGTTTATTTATATTTTTTGGCATTATAGTACCTTAAAATAGAGTCGCACACATCTTGTTAAATACACCTGGACTAGAACAACGTGTACATTTACATTTGACACTGACTGTATGTACATACATACATAATTTTTAAAATGCGAGTGTCAAAGAAGAGTCTGTCAGAAGCCTATTAAAACTGATTAACTAGTGTAAAAATTTTGTAAGAAATAGTCGCAGTTTAGTTTGGTTTTCAAACTCAGACCTTTTTTTTTAACATTTCTAGGGATTAGAATTTAAAAGCGAGTTTTACAGTTTTTAGATATGCATACATACATATCGTCGATGTTTCTGCAAAACCGCCCATCGCACAATTGCAAAACCGCCTATCTTACGGCACTCAAATTTTACAGGAGAGCGAAAAACGGTTTATTCTTTGAAGGCATTGCCCTGATAGGCGGTATTTTCTCTAGCTATTATTTCACAAATCTGTTTTAATAACGATTTTTATGCATAGCTCTTGATGCCTGGAGTTCAGGGTTACCAAATCTCATTTTTGCCACAATGGCGATTTAAGCGGTTTTGAAACTGGTCGATGGGCGGTTTCGCAAAAACATCGACTACAGTATAAAAAGTATTACAAAATGGAATCAAATATGTAAGAAGGATATATCGCACACATTCATACGCATGTATGTATGTATATACATATGTACAAATATCTATAATTTTAAAAACTAAATTTATAATATAAAATGAAATGCAATATCATATTGTTATGTATTAAATAGATTTTTGAACAACCGTGAAGCATTTTACTGCATTTTTAATTACAAAAACAGCTGCAATTTCATAGATGTATGTATGTATATGTATAATTTAATAACATCCTTTTTTCTAATGATCGGAATTACTAATCTTAGAATCGAAGAGGTCAAAACAAAATAGGTTGCTTATGTTACTCTGTCACAGCTGAGCTATTATTTGTTATCTCGAAAGCATATTTTTGTATACCCAAATTTTTATAAATATAAAATTAAAAATACACATTACATTTCGGGTGTTAATACTTGTCTTTAATGTTAAATAAATATGTAGGCTTAACTTGTAAGAAAATTCAGGATTTTAATTGAACAAATGTATTTAGATACTCCATATGTATGTATATTAAATATTCTCATATACAGACTACATTAATTTGGCTTGTAATTTATTTAAGTAAATATACAAAATTTATTAACATATATTTTTTTTTTAATTTCTACAATAATTCTTGATGTATACTACTTCTTACGTATGTATGTATATGAATGCATTTCCAAATGAAAAAATAAATGTTTACGTACATAGTATATTACAAAAACACAAGCGAGCAAATATTTATAAAATAGTCTTTCATGTACATATGTATGTTTAGTGAACATTTGGCGTTTTTTTTTTACATGAAAATGTCTAGGAAGCTTACAGGTACGTCCTATATACATACATATGTAAGTATGTTTATTATGCATACTCTTAAGTTGGCAATAGCCAGCCTTGATTTCGAGTTTTCGAGTTGATTGAGCATTCAAAATTTATAACAGCGCTTCTCGTTCTTAAAAGGAAAACATGAATAGCAGTGCTTCTTCTCGTCGCACATCACAACAATCACACATCGATCTCGATTAGTTTTTCTTCGTTGCTAAGATCGGAGAGCAGGGTTTCAGCCAATTCTTTGCGCGCTTTTTGTATCACCCACACCATGAGCCCCACCCCGCAGATGACCTGAAAGGAAAAGGAGGAAATCACAATATTAATAAAATAAAATAAAATTTAATGCATAAAAATTCAATAGTGAGGAAAAGTTTTTTTTTTTTTTATAAAATATTGCTATATTTTAAATTCACTGCTGAAGAGATCTATTCCATGAAAAAGAGTATAGCATAAAATTTTAATCAAAATAAAGCGTTTTTTCCTATATAATTTTTTCCATAAAAATATATGTACTATGTATTTTTGTATCAAATAGAATTCCTATTCCCCGCTGCTTTTGGAATTAGCGACTGCTGTAGAATGACTTTGCGTAGCATATCCACAGGCGGACCAAAGAAACACCCAATGCAGCAGTTGTGTATTCATATATGTATGTAACTGAAAAGCACGAGCTCTCAAACTGTTTTGCCTGCTGCTTTTGTATCGCTAATGGGTGCAAGAAAATCGCTAATTTGGGAAAGTGAAATTGTTCTAAGAAAATTCTTTTCCAGCGAAATATATTTGTTTCATATATTTTGCAATTTAAATGCTATTGCACTACCTTTACAGAGTATGAATGCATGCACAACTGGCTGCTGTCAGCGGGATAAACAGACATTAAACGCCTTTGATTTATGGCTTAACAAATAAATACTTGGCAGCTTTGCGAAAAAAAAATTTAAAAAAAAATCAGAAAGTAAACAATGTTGAGCCAGCTGTTTGTATGGGTTTATTTTCTTTTCGGTCAATAAATCTACAAAAGTCTGTTAATCTGCCTAGTGGGTGTGGAGGGCGCATGCAAATAAATTTGTAAATACATACTATGTATGTTTATTTGTAGTTTTGGATTTAAGGGTCTTTTGAGCTTAGCAGTGAAATAGTTTGGGTAAAAAAACTAAAATACATATGTACATATATGGACAAATCTAAAAAATAGGTACACTTTCCAAGAAAAATTTTAATTTTTAAATTTGTGAGCACACCTTTGTTTTATATATCATTTTATTCGTAATCTCTTAATAAATCAAAAGGTAAAATTGTGAAATGTGTAGTTACAGACTTTAAGCTAATTGCCATTTCGTTATTTTTTGATGCACACTTTTCTTACCTACTCCATATAAAGTGTGCACATAGGTGTTTAATGCCCATTAAATTTCAAATCAGAATATGGCTTGCTTCAATAGTTATAATATAATTAATTGTGCCCCTCTTAAAAATTGCATAAAAAATTCACTCGTTTTCATTATTTTTTTTTAAATTTCAACACCTATAATTCGAAAGTTATGCAGCACATTGATCCGCATTTTTTTGTTTTTGAGGCTTCAGGTATACGTCAATGAATTATATCCAAAAGTAACCAGCTTTATATAGTTTACAACAGTGAAAATAAAGCTAAATAACACAAAGGTTACCTGTTTTTTAGATTTGCCCATATACATATATTGAAACCAAAATCCCTAAACAAATTTTTAATTTTTTTCTACTGACTTACCTCGAGTCCGAAACTAATGTACCCCGACACCGCCGCTCCACCATGACTGCTAAGCACTTCCTGCATGGAACGCAGCGTCGACCCCAAGTACGCATTGATCATTTGCGCTGGCATCAGTCCTAATAGCGAGGCTGTGTGATAGACGCGCGGATTAATGGCACTGACCTAAATGAAAATAAATATGTTTGTCGACATAGACAAGGGAGAATATATAATTATAAGATGGCAAAGACAAGGAGATAAAAGAACGAATGAAAGTGACATTTTTATCAAAACCAAAAAAAAAATGTGTTAAAATGAGAAAAGATGTTTGCTGATGGTGGGGAAGACATGTGACAAGTAGAAAAAGGCCAACATGATTAACTTATATCCCAATAAACACACACACACACACGCACGGTACAATCAATCAGCCGTCATCTCGTCGCACAGGCAATTAGTATGCAAATGTTGTTTACGACAAAGTAATAAAAATTCAAATTCTTTCCGATGTCGTAAAAGGCTTACTACACAAATGAATAAAAATAAGAAATTAAACTGAAATCAGAAATACANAGTGTTTTTACTCTCTAGAAAATAATTTATGCAACCTAACATACGCGGGTTTTGCATTTTGTTGATACGCGGTTTTGTACTTTAAACGACGATATGATAAAACTAAATAAAAGGAACAGTCCAGCACCTTCGTCTTGGTCTGCAGGCTGTATCGGAGATACACTGATATCGATAACTGAAATCGAAAATCGATAACTAAATCGATTATAAAATCTATCAAAAAATGTATAACAAAGTCGATAAAAATATCGATAACAAAAGCGATAACAATATCGATAGAAAAATCGATAAAAAAAACCGGTAAAAGAACCGACCAAAATATTGATGACTAAACCGATGAAAATATCGACAACAAAGTCGATTAATATATCGATAGTAAAAACAATACATAATAATATCGATAACAAAATCTATAGCAAAATTGATAATAAAAGCGATAAAAAAATCGATAACAAAAATCAATAAAACAACCGATAACAAAATCGATAAAACAATATCGATAAAAATATTGACCATTATATCGAAAAGTTCCGAAAATATCGATAGCAAAATCAGTAACAATATCGATAACAAATCGATAAAAATTCAGATAACAAAATCGATAATAAAGTCGATTACAAAATCGATAACGAAGTCAGTAAAAATATCGATATCAAAGTCGATAAAAAATATCGATAACAAAATCGATAAAAATATCGATAAGTTTCGAAAATATCGATAGCAAAATCAATAGCAATATCGATAACAAAACCGACAAAGTATTGATTATTATAACGATAAGTCCCGAGGATCCCGAAAATCTCTTAAGTCTCTGTGCCTCTATATATCCTTTTCTCTACAACTACCTTTATTTTAATCTTTCTTCCTCTATCTTCATCTATACTTTTATCGGTATTCTCATCCTCATCTTTTTCTTTATATTTATCTTTGTTTTTATTTTTATGTTTATCATAATCTTCATATACACATTCCCCTTCACCTTTGCCCTTATATAAGCAAAGTGTTTGAATTTACCTTGGTCTTCATTTTTGCCTTTATTTTTACGCAACTTTGTTTTTGCTTTTATTTTTACCTTTGCCTTCATCCTTTTCTTTATCTATGTATGTACGTACTTACCTTTACTTTTATTCTTGGATTGGTCGATTTCTAAGTGTTGTTTCACTTCAAAAAGTTTTCGCGTATTATGCATATAAGTTTGTGTTCATATATATACAGTATAGATAATTAGATACCATTCGGAAAAAATTTCACTTGCAGTAATTTTTACGTGGTAAGTGCTCCTCTATTATTTGGTTTCATAGGAATTCGGATTCCTTCCTCATTGAAGTAGTAAAGAAATTTCGCTGTACTGTATAAATAATATCGGTGGAGAATTGGGGAATACTGAAACCTTAAGTGAAAATGAAGTGTTTTATGAAGACTAACTGCCTTATGCATTTCTCCTCAAGGCATATCTGCGAGACATGTAGTAAATTTTTTTTTAATTTAAAGTCATGTTTTCACATTTTATTTACTGACTTTACAATTTTTTAACGGTTGGCATAATTTTTGCATTAAAATAGTGCAATATTTTAGCTGCTATTAATTTCGCACAGAAAAAGTAATCATTAGACCTAATGTGCAAAGGTAAAAAAATTATAGCCGATCTACTTTTTGCCAAGTTTTAACGTATGTATTATTTTTGTTGTTATTGAACTTTTGTTATTTTTTTTATAAAAAATTTATTTCATTCTTTAACAAAACCCGCGTAATCCAAGTTTCCAAATTTGTGTAATATTAAAAAAAAAATTCAACAAATTTTCGTGCAATTTTCGAACTTTTTAAAAATTCTAAAAAATCAATCGAAATTTTTAGCCATTTAAAACTTGTACTATATTCTACTAGAATTCAATGCGCCACAAAACTGCATACTCAGAATTTAATTATAAAACTCGAAATTTTAACGAAAATTTTTTGATTTTATTATTTTTTTTTAATTGCATAATTTTTTAAGTTANCTTTTTAAAAATTCTAAAAAATCAATCGAAATTTTTAGCCATTTAAAACTTGTACTATATTCTACTAGAATTCAATGCGCCACAAAACTGCATACTCAGAATTTAATTATAAAACTCGAAATTTTAACGAAAATTTTTTGATTTTATTATTTTTTTTTAATTGCATAATTTTTTAAGTTAGTGTCACTCGATTGGTACATTTGTACAGATTTGTACATTTTCATATTGGGCTATTGGTAAAAAAATGGAACAATTTTGTTTTTTGTAGTCAAAAGATTTGTACAATACAGCGATATTCTATTGAAAAATTTCAACAAATTAATTTTCGTGATTGACATAAAGAAAAATACTTTGGGTGTTCAGAATTCTTCAATGGAATGCAAGTAATTACATTTTTGGAGGTATTTTCAAATCGGTCTAGCTCACGTAATGTTAATATTTTTCTGAAATATTTTGGGCGAAAGTCTTGAAATATAATAAATTGTATAATTCCGGTGGAAAACCGCAACTTTTTTTAGTGATGCACCCTAATGTACAGACATACTTACATATATCACGTACATATTGCACACGCTTCCTTACAAATTTTATTTTAACAATAAAATCACAACTTGTGCGAGAAAGGTTGTGCGGGTATTTTGCGCCTGCTTAAAAATATATATCGATTTTTTAAGTTGTTATCGGCTTATAAAGTAACCGCTTGCCACATTGGATGTGAACGTTAAATTGCATAGATAAATTTTATAATATGAAGTAGTTACGCTTACTAGTCGTGTAGTAGAATTCGTTAAGTAATAAACACACAACGCAAACACGAGCCAGAATTGGCAAACTTCATTTTTTTAATTGTTTGTGCATTTAAGCGCAGCTATTAATTTTTATATTTTTTTCTTAGCAATTTTAGGCATAGCAACAATCCAAAGTTTCACACAGGTAAAACGAGTTTCAACAACTCAAATCAAATATTCGTACTACATACATACATACATACGTATCGCAGTCGTTATAGATTACTAACGGTTTGCGTATCTAACTGCAATTTAATTGTAGTAAATATTGTACTTGTAATTTAATGTAATAATCGTTAGTTCAATAACAATTTATGACATGTGTACATACTAATTATATTTGTACGACAATCAGATGACTATTGCGAATGAAGTGTTTGCTAAATTGTCTGTATTGTACTGCATGTAGCAATTGATTTCGTTTAGAAATTTCGTTAATATTTAAATACGTATTTGAGTAAATAAGGTAGACATATCATAATAACTGGTTTAAATTGTCGTCTGCAAGGATATTGGGGCGGACCTAAATCTATGTTCTGCTTTAATTCGAGTAATTTAAATTTTTTCTTTACATGGTATGCATACGTATGTATGTAAACTAATGGTTCCTTGCAAAATGTTTCGTTTCGTTAAGTCTGCGCTTTAAATGTGAAATAAGTTAGTAACAATGTCTAACATCAGAAAAGAAATATCGTTAAACAGTGGGCTAAATAGCTTATTTTTAGATTAAAAATACATATACTTAATCCACAAAATGGTGTTTTACTTTTACAATTTTACAATACCCGGTAACTCATATCTGCATTGGCATATTTTAAATTAATAAAAAAATAAAAAAATAGAAAATTAAAAATTAAAATACCTTACAGAACTTTTACGAGGAAAGTTTTACAAGTAGTCCGTGAAGGCCAAACCATTTTTCGTGTTAAAAACATAAATCATGCCACTGCTGAACTTAAATGATAAAGGTAATAATACTATTCAATAGATATAAATACAAAGTCCAGCTTTTGTTCTTGAACAGGATGCATTCCAAAACGTCAAACTACAAAGCATCAGTCCATTTTATTTCTAAACATCAGCAGATTGTATTGCCAAATGTGCGCAACCGTGCTTAGAAGCTAGCTTTCAACTACATAGTAATAGTTTATATTTTTTAAATTTTGAATTGTGTCGTTTTTGCAGACCATCATCGATGTGCAAATATCAGCATGGGAATTACACAAAATTACAGATGTTGGATAAGCAGAATAGATTCCCAACTACCAAGGAGCATTTAAATGTTGGTGGGATGAGTTAAAAATGGAAATAAAAGTATGTATAATTATGAATACTTATGAATGAGTTTGTATGTATGAAGGGGATGCACTTTTAAATGGATAAAAATAAAAACATATTTACTCACAACTTACCGCAAATATTGTGTTTTGCAAGCCAAATGGAATGGGCGTTAAGCGTGTGAATAACACTACTTTGAATGCTTTAGGCCCCGATATAACGCGCAATATAGATCGACCAGTCTCGTTTTTAATTAGTCTGAAATTGAAAAAAAAAAAATATACATATAATTAAAATTAGTATGTGTGTTGAAACAATAACTACATGTATTGGGATATATGCAGATATATCTGTGGCATTTTGGTAAAACAACTTATCTCGAGTTAGACAATTTTATCTTTAAATCAACATTTCATAGGGTTCCCAAACAATATTTTAACAATTAGCTAGCCATAGGTGTAGTTTAAGATGCCCTTTTAATAGAAATTTTATAAAAATTTTAAATTTTTGGAGGGAAACTTATTCCATTTCAGTCCAACTTCAAACCTCCTACTCACTTAAGTTGTTTTAATAAAATTCCACAGATATACATATGTATGTATATTTAAATTTTTGAATCACAAAACTTGTATAAACAAACATAGCTAAAAATATCAAATTAAACAAACAATAAAAAAGGGGCTATTTTGGCGAAAAAAAAAGAAACCGCTAGCACACATTTGCTTATTCTAGTTTTATTTCACCTTTCGTGCTTTTTATTATGAATTTCAGGCAAGATACGCCCCAATACGCGTCAGTTTGTAGACATTATTAAGAAAAAAGCTGAATAATTTAAAAGAAAATGGTCTGTAAGGAAACGAGTAATGTCTGCGTCCAACCAAATCTACGTATCCACATACATATATACATATATGCCTACTTGTAAATAAGTATGTATGTATATACTTGCGTAACCTGAATGAAGGTCACAGACAATACTTAAATTTTATTAGCTGCTTGGGGGTGAAATATACATATGTACATATGTTGTACGTATGGTGCGCAGATATCTATGAATTTTATAATTTTTTGGAAATTTTTTTCTGCGTTAACAAATCCGGTGGATTTTGCATGTTTTTTTTAAAGCACTAATTTTTGAAAATTTTTTTTTATGTCAAGGAGTAAGAGTGGGTTAATGCCAGTATTTTTCCGTGAAAGGAAATAACATTAGCAATCAAAACCATTTGGTTTCATATCAAAATATTGCTTCTGTCGAAAGCGCTACGATTAATTTCCATGAAGTGTTTAAAAAGCACACTGTGTGCCGGTACTTGGGAAGTCGTAGACCTTAGCTCAAGTGTATTCAAACAATATGAAAGACACATACACATTGATTTTTAATTGATTGCACAAAGAATATAAATGAAAGCAAGTAAGTACTTACATGAACATTTTTATTGAAGAGACCATTGGAAAAGGATTGGCTCTGATTGTTCGTGGATAAGATATGGAACACACCGGTTGCCTACAAATTGAGTCAAATTAGGAATAAATGCAGAAAAAAGCGGTCTGCGTGTTTCCAGCATTTAGAAGACTATGACACTCAGTCTCTGGAGATGGATAGGTTGTGCAATCTTCAGTTTCGCTTTTCATGCTGTTTTTCCGTCTTTATTTAAATTCGTTTTGTTTGTTCCAACTAATAAAAAATACGAAATCAAGAGATTCACTATATAAAAGTAGTTGGGTCAATACATCTTAAGGCTAACAAACTAATTATCAATCCTGAAAGATAACTCTTTCTTTCTAACTGATCGTTTGAGCAAGCAGTTAAAAAGTATTTAGCACCTTTATTACGTACTAATGAAGCACATAAACTAAAATATATGTATGTATAATGTATACGCATTTCGGACACATTTTCCATAAAAAAGAATTTTGTTCACTATTTTGCCAAGCCTTAACTTTCCACTAACAACGACGGCTTTAGGTGCTAAGTTCATAAATATAGATCGCGTGCCTTTTTAGAATTTTACACAAATACTGTTAAGTCTAGTGTTAAGTGTTCACAAACATGTCATTGTGATTAAGTGAAGAGAATATAGAGATAAGCATAGCAAACCTGAGTAAGCTATGACTAAAAATAATAAAAGTATATGTATGTATATGTATAAACTAAATACATATTATTCAACGGAACGTGCGAAAAACGGTAGCAGCTTCTATAATGGATGAACTAATGGGTTTATCAACTGAAGTGTCTGTATGAATTGTTGAAGGACATATAATTAAGCTGACCAACCGTCCTCCTTTGAGGAGAATTGTAATCCTCAAACGTGATTTGTCCTCTTCCTTTTCCTGTTTTATAGCAGTGATGAAATTTTCAAAAAATTTCGTTCAGAATATTAATATTTTCTAATCGCACACAATCGTTGTATTTAAAAGGAGTTTACATTGTTCAGCTTTCAGTTAAATGATGTAAACTTTTGATGCAACTAACCGCCTATAAAAGTTGAAGAATGTACTCGACTTTTAGCCTTAATCAATAATACGGCTTTCCCACGCCACCCAAAGAACGTAGTTCGCTCTCACATTCGTAATTCGCACACCAATTACCCTTCTAATTAAGTAATTCGCCATATTAAATTTTGAGGACGAATTACCTCATTTATTTTTTATCGGAAATTTATGGAAACCAGTTCACAAATCAAAACTGCCACTTTTTCTGAGTACGAAAAGTAAAGTTGATACATGTGTACATTACCAATTTAATATGGAAATTTATAAATTATTAAACAATTACTTATATTTTGCATGAATTTTGTAACGAAGAAAAAAAAACACAGATATAGAGAACTGTCAAATCGAATTAAGAATGCGCCCGTGGGAAAGGGGTGATTCGCGAACGTAGTTGCAGGAGCAAACAAAGTAATTCACGTTGCCGTAGGAAAGCAATATTACCCTTCACAACACTGAAAGACTATCTAACGACGCGTCTTCACAGGCGAAAATTATTGCCCACCATATGTCATTTTGTTTGCCAGATATGTATAAGTTTTATCAGTGGCAATATTTGTGTGTGGAAATTTTTCATCTTGATAAAAGCATTTATAAGATGGCTTAAAGCAAGAATGTTCGTTGAATTGGGGCGCAACAATGCTTGAACAATTTTTAAAAATGTGTTATTTCACATCCAAGTACATAATCCAAAATAGCACAGGCCCAGCGGCGGATCCAGACTTTTTTTGGGGGGTGTTTTGCGGGAAATTTGCCACTTGTATTACATATATATATATAACTAACCTAGCGAATTTATTGCCTTAAAATGACCTATTTGCTGAGAAGGAAATACTCGCAAAAAAATTTGTATTTAAATTTTAATAGGTGTCGGTGGGCATTTGAAATCTTCTATGTAAATAACATGTAAAAAAATTTGTTTTCATTACAAATTTTATAACTTTTGAACCATAAAAGGGACAAAAGTTTTTTCTAGATATATTTTTGTAGGGCATTAAATTCTCTAAAAAATTACCCTAAAGTTCGTTGTCTTAAAGACGATTAAGAGTATTAAATATGTTAATGAAATTGCTGAACGAGGTATAGCGTTGATACAAAATTAAATTCGAACTTTGACGAAAGACTAAGAACAAAAGCAATTTCTTTTGCAAGTTATACGATTAGAATTAAATAATTTATAAAAAATAGTCAAAACTTGCGCGGTCTTATAATTATGCAACGCAGTGTACTATTAACTTGTTTGACTTGTGTTTAACGAAGCTTTGAATTGTAAACTTATTCGTTATTTATGTGTTCAAATAAATAAATTAAAAATTTTTTGTGTTTTCAATATCGAGAATTTGTCCTCCAGGAATGTTAAAATATTCTGGTCACCTTACATATCTGTGTTCGTATGGAACAGTAGCTTATGTCGAAAGGCTGGCTTTAGTATAATGCGGCATTTGCAGCACACGATTGCGAATGGGTCACTGGCGCCGAGCCGTTGAAAAACTTTTGGCAAATAAACGTGCATTAATAGTTCCGATACTAGCAAGTCAATATTCTTATTAAGTCTCATCAAAAAATTGTTTGTCGTTTAAAGAATGAAGGGAATGCCGCATTACACTAAAGCCAGCTTGCCGATATAAGCTACTATTCCATACGAACACCGATATAATTAGTTTGAGAATTTTAAATATAAAGCCATAAATTGAAGCTTTAGTTAGCAGAAATATGTACATACATACATATATCGTCGTTTAAAATACAAAACCGCGTATCACGATAATACAAACCAGCGTATGTGAGGTTGCATAAATTATTTTCTAGAGAGTAAAAACACTCATTTCAAAATGATTTTCTTTTTTATAAAGCAATCGCAGTTCTGGCTAATATATTTCAGGACGAATGAATAAGGATTGAGCCAAGAGCTTGTGTGAGCAAACCAAATTTTTGGCTGCAAATGTCAGTTACGCGATTTTGCAGAATGACGATCTGTACTTGCATATAAAAACCTAGGGAAATTTAAGCAGAGCTGTTCCTTTTTTTTAGAAGGGAGCACCTACAGTTATATGCTACGAACAATAGTTTATTGGAAACAGCTTATTCACGGAATGGGCTTGTTTCAAACGGCTATCAGAACCAAGCTATCAGTTAAAATTGGGATAGTTATCCTCTTTTAAATAGCGCTCTTTGACAAACAAAATTATTGATTAAAGTTTGGCTACGCCGTTTATTGTTCTTTTCGGTGAAATGCTTGTATTGCCTGAATGTATTCCATTAACAAACTAGGATGGTCTAGGTACTGCTTAAAACAAAAGCAATCGCACGAAATTTCCATTGAGGATATACGCTAGGAGTGTTCAACATGATTCATTCAGTGGCTATCGAGATGATAACAAAGTGCTGACAATATTGCATTCACTATAATAATAGATATACCTAAAATGCTAGTGGTAGGTAGAGAGTAGTTTGATAATTTTACAAATTCGTTTTTATTCTTATCAAGTTTACAACAGAATAATAAAAAATTTGACTGACAAGAAACCCAGCAACAACTACTGTGCGCTCAAAAATGAGCATAGTAGGCTATGTATCAGTAGAACCGCTTTATCAAACGTAGAGCAGTTGATACCAGGCAGCTAATTCTTAAATGAAAAATATTGGTTAAATAAATCTGTATATATGTTTATAAATGAAGACATACGAGCACCATAAAGGGAAGCCGCTGCTGATAATAAAATGAAACGTAGGCGTATTACCTGCCTGGGTATAAAGAGCTTCAAAGTTAATTTATTACAAATAATACCCATTTAGAAGAGCTTAGATTGCAAGTAATGATATTTTAATAAATCATTTTTATGGGATGCCTTAAATTCTGGCTACCATCAGTTGCCAAATAGAACACACGTTCTATGGAGTAGCTGGTTTGATACATTCTACCTTGATAAACTGTGTATTTGTTTTGTTATGTGAACGGTCACGAAAGCATAATCGGCTGCAGTATGCGATATAACAGAGGTTACTGAACTATTTTGACTTTACATAATTTTACACTCGAGTCCGACCGATTTATCAGGTAATGCCGGGGCTAGTATAGGCCGTTTTTGGCCGATTCTTGAATGAGGTATTGTTATAAACACAAAAAGCATTTGTTCTTGAAATGAATTTAATTCAGGATTTAATCGGCCGATTCTTTGCCTGAATATAATTTCATTTTAAGAACAAATGCTTTTATAAATGTGTACAATAACAAAAGAAAAACATAATGAAATAACTAAATAACAATACCTCATTCAAGAATCGGGAAAAAACGGTCGGTTCCAATTCTTTTGGCCGATACTAGTCTCGCCATCGTCCGATTCATCGATCGGACTCTATTATACATATTTATTAAATGCACCGATGACTAGTTCAAACAAGAGCTTATTGAGCGAGGTATGCAATCACTTCGTTTGTAACTAGGTCACTAGTTAATTCAAGCACTTGACCTGCAGTGAGTAACAAAATAAATTAGAATAGTCTAAATAGAATAATTGATAATTTCTACAATAAGGAAATTCTATGCATATTATATCATCCATTCGCTAGCACAATAGGGGCGGTCAATTTCAATTGTGCACATGATGGGTGTCAATTCTTACCCATCAGGTACACATGTCTTTATGCGTTTGTCAGTATGTATGAGAGTGAACGTTATTTATTTCATTTAATTTCTTGTTGATTGCTTTTGATAGACAGACATAACAATAAAACTGTTCGGTAGACAAATGATTATGGTAAACAAGTTGCGTGCGTGGTTCGTTAATCGGTGCATAGTAAAAGGGGAGGCGAGGGTAGTTGCGACACTTATTGCACATGAAACAAGTTACAAGTTGCATACATGAAAATGGAGCGGTATACCGCATGTATAGCGCGACATTTGTGCATCGTAAATATGTCTGAGAAAAAATGGTTTCCAGCAGTATATTGCAGTAGGTGATTTTACAAAGTGTTTAAAGTTAAGAAGGACAAAAAATGTTTTGCTTTAGTGGAATAAGACCAGAGTCGCAGGTGGCTCTAACCCTCTGCAAATATATTCTACCGTCTGGTGTTATACGACATTCCAAAACTCCTTACAAAGAAGATAGGAGGTACGTTTGGTTCAACAATATCGGTCATCTATTCCTCCGTTAGTTTCTATTATTATTATTATTTTTTTTTTGTGTGTTCCGACAGGGAAGGGGCGTGATGTATTATGAAACGAGTTTTCGTCATCCCTAGTCAAATTTGGTTTGGAGACAGACCGGTTTCGGCGTTGTGCCATCTTCAGTATCGTTCTCGAACAAAAAATTACAGTAAAGATGGCACAACTTTCGAAACTGGTTTGTCTCCCAACGAAATTTGACAAGGGTTGACGGAAAATGCTTCCACAATACATCTTAGCTTTTATTTCATTATTGCTGGGAAATATTGCTAATAAGACAGCCCTTATCGGTGTATTAACTCGAATCGTTACCTCCATCGATGAATAGCACGTTGCGAATCCTTTACAGCTGCATGTTTTCGGTAGATTTTTTCTTTTTAATTCATTTATTCTTAGCCGCTGAAATACCTATGTATACACGTAGACCACTAATTACGCGAGCTAATAAACTATTTAATAACTTACATCGATACATGCTTGTATGGATATATATGTTCAGACAAAAAAACCAATACATGTATTATTAATTATTTTTTTAGTAATAAAGGCGTTAAAATTCCTTGTTGGGATGTTGCCGATATAAACCAAGAAATGGCTATGATTAAAGGCCACGATAGCAGTAAAGGCAACCATCTACCACATCACGCATGCCAGGGCTTAGCTGACATGATACCATGTTCATTTGATCTTTTAGATAAATTATATACTTCCATAAAGAGCTATTACAATATTATGTATTTATAACATATTTAAGGACATGCTTAAGTACATATGTATGGGCAAGAGCGATAACGTCGCTGCATGGTTAAAGGGCTATAGAAAACTTATTATAGTAGATAAGTAAATGAATTAACTGTTGGCTATTAATACTCACTTATGAATTGGTATACGATGGCGAAAACTCCGTATTGTCCAATGAGCGACGGCAACCCCTACATTCGCACCAACCACGACAATGAGTACGCCTCTCAAAGCGCCGAACAAGTAGCCAGAAGTGAGCATTAGCAAGAAATATCCCACCACTATCGGAAAGCTAACTACCACAAATAAAGCTATCAGTATAGCCACTATAATCCATGGATTTTGCATTTCGATCCACAGTAAAAATTGCTTTGTATAGTCGCGCGTTAGATAAGCGAAAAACATAAACGCCGTAATAGCAACCAGCAACAAAGCTAGCCCAAATAAACATTTACGGTTGTGACTTAAGCGATTGCAAGCCGTATTGCGCGCTTTGATCGCGCCACGTGTATTACGCCGTAAGCTGGATGCATTGCCATTGCTACCACCGATACCGGCACTGCCAGCAGCATTAGTTGCTGACGGCATAAGTAGATCATGTTCATCATGAAAATCAACGACGGCATCATCATCGTAGTTGTTGAGCGTGTTGGATACTAGATCATTGTTGGATGACGCAGCCGCGTAAAGTGCGCTTCTGTAAGTGCTACTCGTTATCCCATCGTCCGTAAGGCTGGTGGCGATGCGGCCATTCAGGCTATCCTGCCTGAGCACAGTCGCTTTAGGACGCATGATACCGCTGTAGCTGTTACTTTTATGGAACGAGTTTAGTGGAAATGAGATAGCGCCTATTCGGGAAGTGTTTTCCAGCAGTATACTGTGTTCATCGAAGAAAAGTGCAGACGCACGAGTTGGCGTGCTATTAGTTGTGTGGGGGTCCTCGACGCGGCTTAGATCTGTAGCTTTCTCTTCTTCTATACCATGACTTTCGTTCTCGCCGTCAATTCGTGACCGCATTGCGTCTGCCTTGTGTTTGGCTACTTGGGGGAAGTAGTAGTATGTCGGCTTATTATTGTTGTTGTTTTGATAGAATGACCACTGCAGCCGATCGCTTGATGGAACTGAGTTGCGATTCACGGTCGCATTCATTTTACTCGATTATAAACTTCAATGCGAGGAGTGCATTCGATGTTGAGGACTTGATACTTCGTTGAGCAAATACATATGTATGTAAGTACATACTTATGTACATAAAGTGAAACAAAATTTCGTAAGTGCGTTGGATTGCATTCCATAAATTTCGCGGCTATTTAATATGAAATGCCTACTATCAATTGGTGTTATTTATAGAACGAAATCATGTCAATTTTTACATTGCACTCAATTTTTGCGCAAAGTTGTCAAAAATAAACACTTNATACTCAAGTACTACCAGTAGAGTACTCTACTGTCAAATACCTTTTACTCGCAGTAGTTGCGGAAGGCAAAGTAAATACTCTACGCGTGTTGCTATTGATCGGTAGTTTACGTACGCTTGCTGAAACTGGTTTATGCTTACTCACAATTGACCCGAACGATGAAAGTAGGGGATGGAAAGTATTTGCGCGGCGATCGGATGTCTTGTTGGGCCGTTTAAATGGAATTGCGCAGGAGTCTAGTATGTACATATATGTAAAACACATTCGCAGACTTCGCTGGCGTATACACACTCGCTTTGAAATACAAGTTTGTTGATGAGCACAATTCACTTCAGCGCCGCGCCTGCCGTGGCCTATTCATTTGTACTGCACGAGACGGCCCTGACGTTGCTTATATATTTGATGACTTTTGTTTTGCTCTTCACGGCAGTCTTTATTTCGCTTGTTTTCTTTTGTCACAATTCGTGCACAACAATAGAAGCAAGTTAAAAAAAAAAAATTAAAATTCACTTTCTTTTCACTGAGCAGCAGCAGCTAAATGCTTATTATTGAATCATGCGAATATCTTAAATAGGTATGTATATCTCTAGGTTAGAGTGAAAAGTTTCTAAGTCCCAATTTAAAAATTTTACAGGAGAGGAAAAAAACTTCGTATAGATATTTTCTTCAAGTATTTCACAAAACTTTGAATACAACAATTTGCCTGTTTAAATTAACGCAAAACTCTATACGAATCAGAGGAATTTTACTATTTTGGCTGTATCGAATTTTGGGAGCTTCTTTTGGGCTTAGCAAATATGCTATTCATTGATTATAAAAGAGAAAACAGAACAATGACCTTTTCCTTTTCGAAGCGATGTATTTTTAATTTTGGGAAATGTTTAGTTATTGGCCGACCGTTTTGGGGTTGGATGGCGGATGGGGAGGAGGTGTGGGCTCTAAACCCCTTCCATTAGAAAGGGGACAGTCCCACTTTAAAAAAAGTCGCCCTCCCCCTTCAGAACTACCCCTAAACCCCTAGGGAATCGTTTGAAAATGGGGGAAAACGGAATTTACCGAGGCAAACTGAGCAGTTTGATGGTAAATATAACCCAACTAACAGAAACCATGGGATTTTTGAATAAAAGGAATAATGTATCCCAAGTTGGTTATCGGGCGATTTTTGCAGAGAACACCTTTCTGTGTAGGAGACCTTCGGCCGGAATTAGGGATTACAATCCTCACTAAGTAGAATTCTCCATTCTGTGTTTCCGAAGAAGGGAGGCTGAACACCTTTTGAAGAGAACACCTGTCTGTGTAGGAGGCCTTCGGCCGCACTTAAGGATTATAATCCTCACTAAGAAGAATTCTCCTTTCTGTGTTGGCGAAGAAGGGGGACTGAACACCTTTTGCAGAGAACACTTTTCTGCGGAGGCGGCCTTCGGCCGTACTTAGGGATTATAACCCTCACCAAAGAATGTAAATCTATAAGAGGAGACAACACGTTATAATTTTAGCGAGTGTGAACATCAGGAGCGTGCCTTCTCATTTCATCCAATCACAAAACGCATTTGGGCAAAAGAGAAAGCACGCTCCTGATGTTCCCACTCGTTACATTTACGTGTTGTCTCTTCTTATGGATTTACGGTATTTGCCCTCACTGAGTAGAATTCAGAAACCGAAATGAAGTAATTCGTCAAAGTTTCGCGTACAAATTGAAATGCACCGTTATACTTAGAAATATAACCATACCTAACTCCTCAAAGAAGCCACGGCGACTATTACTACGTTTATACGCACGCATTATTTGCAAATAACAATTTGCAAATTGGTAAACTTTGCCGTTTAAACGCCGATTTAATTTTTTTATTTGCAAATAACTAAATCACGCAAATAAGTATTACTTAGTGGTACTATTTGCAAATAAGCGCAAGACGCCGCCATCTTAGGTTTATTTTCTTTTTCGATGGTCATCTTATTGCCTTTTTGTAATCAAGACGTTGCCATTTTTAACTTTATTTTCCTTTTCGATGGCCATATTATTGCCTTTTTATAATCAGGTAATATTAAAAAAGAATTGTTCACCATCGAATAAACAGTGAGTTAGGTATTTGCAAATTATTTTTATTTGCAAATAGCTTGCGTGTAAACGTAGTAAGTGAATACATATATTCCATAAAAAGGTTTTTATTTTTAATGTTTACTGGTTTATATCTTATTTTCTTTTGTCTCTCATCCTTCTTGCATATTTTGGGAGTTTCACAGCTGAACTCCGACATTTAATTTGCATATGCAACCGAAAGACACAAGCGTGATTTTCAAAGTGTTCGCTTTAATTGATTAAAATAAAAGGAATAACAAAAGTTATAACTAATATAATAAAGTGTAAATTGAAAGCGAATATAAAAATATATTGATGATGTGGCTACTTTAAGGAGAATGGGAGTGATTAATGAATTTTACATAAAAGGGCATATTTAAATCCGAATTTTACAAATAAATTAGTGGCTTAAAATTATAAAAGTAGGTGTTAAAATGTGTACACCCTTGACTACAAGCGTGTGGAAATGGAATTTTTTTTTGGATAGGGGACCCCTTTGGAGGGAATAGCCCGAAATAGTTGGGCCTCCTACTAAGAGGTACTCTTAATTCCTCTAGCCTCCTGTATCAATATATGAGTTCTCATAAAAAGTGGAATTATCAACTTTTCACTGTAAGCCAGCGAGATATGTATGTATTTACAAGACCAGAAAAGGCATTTTTTGCCAATTTAAGTGATGCCGCAGCGTTAGATTTTCTTGTATGCTACAATTCTTTCCTTAGCTGATTTTGTAATGTAGCAATTACCTCAAAGCGATTGCATGCAGAAATTGCACTGTTTACCAATATACACATACATATACATACTTGCATCTGCACTCAAAACACAAACTCCCGTTGTTATTCACTTGCATTCACTTTTATGTATAAGCATACTTTCTGCGCTTTTCACCCAAAATTACACGCTTTTAAACAATTAGCACATAGTATGCATTACATATTTCTCCTGGCTGATCATCTTTAACCTTTTTACAATGCTCACGCAACGACAAAAACGACTGCAGCTGCCTGAAGGATGTGTAGATAAATTCCTCGCTAAAGTAATCTGCTCCCATGTAACAATCTAGTCTTGTTGTTGTTATAGCGGCTACAAACTATAGTCTTGATTAGCCCTTCTCTAAATAGTGCACGAATTTCTCGATTTATTGTTTATACATACATTTGTATGTTTTAGTTCATATTGCATATGTAATTAATTTTTTTTTTTCGACCACAATGTTATCACTTTTCCTAGCAATCCTAGATTTCAACCGTCATCGCCACCTTTCTGCATTCGATTTATTCAAGCCACTAAATTGACTTTTGCTGTTTGTTGTTGCGCTTTTTCGCGTTCCATTGGTGAACAGTGTTGCCATATTTTATTTTCAAAAAAAGGAATTCTCTGGAAAAAACTGTATTTTCTACATTCCATTTCCTGAGTTCCACCGGAAAAAAATTCACTTTGAAGCTCTTCATCCATCCGTAGAAAATACATGGAAACCAAAAGTTAAAAGTGAACCGGTTTGGGGAAAAGGAAACTCATGAAAATTTTGAATAACTGCAACATTCAAAACCGAGAGGATTTTTCGAATATTAAGATTTTGTAACTCTATGATTGGGATACATCTGAAGCTCTACCCATAATTGCAACGCGATCGATGGTTAACCGCTGTCAAAATTAAAACTCACAAAGGCATATGGAATGGTACTTTTACATACAAATTTAGCGTTGCGTTTGCATTAGCGTCGCTTCGACAGCTGACTATAAATACATGCATTTATATCAAAATCTCCACAAAACCATAGTTGGGTAAAGCCAATGCAAAAGCAAAACAGAAAGATGGCCAACTCTAAACTTTTCGCGTGCGTTGTTCGTCAGCTGTTCCAACTGATGTGATTTGATTATGTGAAATAATTTTCCTTTTTAATCAAATGCCGTCAAGAAATATAGTTTTTAATGCAATTATTGATATAAAATTTTCAGTTATCTGCCGCTAGTATAAACAGATGGCAGCGTTGATCCGGATCAACTCGTTAATTCGGAGTTATCTCGGGAATTAACTGCAGTTGATCCAGAAGAAGTCCTAGAGCTAATTCCCAAACTTAACTCGGATCACGGGAATATTGGATGACAATACTGACCGAAACTCAGAGAGCGTAATATACAGTGAAAGGGCAAAACTAGCATGGACATATACCTTTTCATCGGTAATGTAGTCACCATACTAAATCAAATAGGAATCCAATTGAAATTGAGTTAAGAGCGAAATACACCACACAAGCGGTTTGACAAACCAAGCGAAATTTCCCTTTGCTTCAAGCCATTTGTGCTGTGTATGGGGGTGTTTGAAGGTTTGACAAACCGCCGTCAAACCTTCAAACACCCCCATACACAGCACAAATGGCTTGAAGCAAAGGGAAATTTCGCTTGGTTTGTCAAACCGCTTGTGTGGTGTATTTCGCTCTTAAGGACTTATTTGAATTAATACGGTGAATGCATAACCGACGACAAGGTGGATGTCCATGCTAGTTTTGAATTTTCTTCGTGTTCTACGCTCTATGAGCAAACAAATACACAAACAAAGCTGCCAACTACTTCATCCGCGGTAGCCGAGTGGTGAGGGCTGCGCATAACAAGCCTGTAGGTCCCAGGTTCGATCCTCGGTTGGAGCGATAGCCAAAAAAAATTTGTTTTTATTGTTACTTAAATTTTTTTAAATTGTATTTGATTAATTTACTTAATTTTACTTTATTTGGTTAATAGTTAATTTAAGTTTCTAGAGCTAAATTTTACTAAAAAAGTCAAAGACAACTAACTAAAACCACTTTAAAAAATATAAAATTTATAATTTGATGAATAAAAATAAAAAAGCTAAATGAATATTGTATTAGCCGCAGGACCCGAACCTGCGACCACGCGGCAGGTAAATCCGCATTCCTGCCGTCTGTCAAGGCACAATTTGATAGGATCAATTGCTGGGCTTTTACCACCGTTCGCTGTAATTCCGGGCAGAGCTTGACTCCTTTTTATTTATAAGAGGAAATGCTGCATCTCCATTGCCTCTTTTTCTTGTAAAAATTTACTTCCAAAAAACCACAAGACATACTGCCTAATCCTGAGTTTCGCCCAAAAAAAAATTCACCCGAAAATTTTTCATCCGCCTATAGTAAATACATAGAAACTAAAAGTGAAAAGCGAGCCGGTTTAGGGATAATGAATGATGAGGCTGATATTTTACACTATTTTTTCTCTGAAATCTCTCTGAAATTATCACAAACCTGCATAAACACAATTTCACGAATTCAATTATACACGAAAGTTAACCATGAATTTCGGCATCATTTCATGACCTCGTGAAGTGCTACTTAACTAAGGATATGTGGTGGCATAACCATGATTTAAAACACTAGAAATGATACGTAGATTTGTTCAAATATAAAATAAGTGCAAATAGAAGAATCTTAAATGCATTAAACCCAGTTTTAATATAACATGGACCATTTCCTGGTACCAACGGCTTTTGCACATTCAAAAGGAGGGAAAAAATATCACAACCCTACTGTTTAGTTTCTCGCTAGCACGCTGTTACTTTTTTAAAACGCTTCATTCCGTTTTCCATTTTTAAATTCATGAAAAGAAGAATTCATAAATTTTGCCGCATAAACGGAGTATGTATATCTCTCCATCATGATTTGAAACAAGAGGTAATCGGGAAAATTTTAAATCTATGTTTAAAAAAATGAAACGGCAACACTGGTGTGAAATAAAATAAAACCAAGAATGATAGAATAGAAGAGTGTTCGCTGCACCGTGAAATAAAACATCTGTTTTGGTTGTGTTCACTGCAGTGTAGATGCTTTTCAGGGAAATGGGATGTAGGGGGAAAACGAACGGTTTGACTTTGACGATTTTTAAGCTGATGCCAGGTAAAACTTTGCGGCGATACTTTGTTTGAACCGCAAGAACAAATATACCAATTGAATTGTAGAATGTAACTAATTTTTTACTAAGTACCTGTAAATAGTATAAAGTACACAATACTCATATCTGTAATAAGAAAATTTTGAGTCATTTGTTCGGATTTTGAGGAATTTTCATTTGTTTTTGAGGAATTTGGTAATATTTTTGTGGCAACACTGCGCAGAGGATCATATGATCCAGGGTAGCCAACTCATTTTTGAGAATTCCCTCTTTTTGAACGAAATATCGTAAAAATTCCCACCCATAGATATCTCCTTACTTACAAAAAAAAAAAAAAAAAAACTTTTATTAAGGTAGTTAACAAATTAAGAATAAGAAATATTTATGTAGAAAATATTTAGATACATACAATGGTCGAAAAAACTTTCTCTCACCAATTATTATTATTTTTTTGTTATTTAATTTGAGTTCTTTTTTTTATAAAAATATAGTTTATTCCTTATTAAAAACCGTATAAAACCAAGTTTCAGACTTCGTGCAATATTAAAAAAAATTTAACAAACTTTCGTAAAAATTTTGAGCTTTTTAATTGGAGTTTCTATAAATATTTTGAGTATGTAGTTTTGAAGCCCACTCAATTCTAGAATAATAAAGTGCAAGTTTCAAATGGCTAAAAATTTCCGTTTTCGGATTTTTTCCTAAGTTGTTGCGTTGTTTTATCTATATAAAAATAAATAATGTTCATTCGCTATATGAAAGCTAATGCAATGAAAATTCTAAAAAATCAAGGGTAATTTTTAGCCATTTGAAACTTTGTTATACTAGAATTGAACGAGCTTAAATTCCCATTGACCAGCCGGCTGAGACCGAATCACTGATCAAAAGAGGGATGGCTTGTGAATACAATTTACTATGTGTTCGTTTTACGAGCGAAATGGACTATTTTGTATACTATTACTCCTTTTAGTAGCAGAATGGTAAATTTTTGCTGTAAATGTATACAAAGTAATTCATTTACCGGTACGTAAACCCGAGTCTGCCTTACCAGGGTGCCATGTTAATCAAAACAACCCAAAATTTTTCTGTGGCGCAGAAATCTGCGGAATTTAGATTTTTCCGTGTCAGCTGATTTCTTTCTTATATAGAATGTCGCTACTTCGTCAATTTTGTAGATGGTAAACAAGTTATAAGCTCCTATTCAAAATAAGTTTAAAAAATAGTTAGTTTATGTTTAATAGCATCTATTGTAGCACGAAAAATTGTAGTTGAAAAGGTAAGTTTATGAAATTGATGAGTGACAACACTGTAGTAAGCAACACAGAGGGCTCCAGTAATCGACAAAATTCTGCGTATACAGACAGCACTTAAGTATAAGTTCTGCGTTCTTGACTAATTTCACCTTTAACAATTTTATGTTCACTTAAATATCGTACAATTAAGGGCGATTGAACCAGTTAAAATAAAGGTATTTATCGAAAGAAGCAACACTGTTTCTGCTTATCTATTGAACAGCTGATTTTTCTTCTTTACGATTTTACCTCTTTCGTAATTATTATTATTACTATTGTGATTTGTAATTTTTAGCGAAAAATGATGAAATTTAATTTTTTGCAATTGGTTAGTCAATCCATACGAAATGTTGCTAAGCCACAATTGTATTTGGCAACAATTTCAACAACCTCCGCATTCAAAACAGAAGCACAGGTTGACGTTGTGTTACAGCAATCAACCGGCAAAACGGGGTTTCCAAGTTACACATTGGAGCAGCAAAGGAAAATTTTGGCCATTGTGAATAATGATAATCAAGAGATTTTAAAGTAAACTAATATGTATAATTCCAAATAAATAATTAGTTAAACTTGCCGATTTCAGTTATGACATTGCTAAAACACGTGCCGCCAAATTGGCTACA
Organism: Rhagoletis zephyria; assembly: GCF_001687245.7. NCBI lineage: Eukaryota > Metazoa > Arthropoda > Insecta > Diptera > Tephritidae > Rhagoletis > Rhagoletis zephyria. Next base: position 363,873 of record NW_016157206.1, read on the forward strand.
TGGAAAAAACGCCATGGACCTCTGAAGAATATAGAAGACATACTTTTGATTGAAGGTTTTGGAACGAAGATTGTGGAAAAATTCTATAGAAGTATGCTTGAGGGTAAATGTGACGAGAGTGGAGGTTAGCAAACACTTTTTATATTCTGTCCCAATAGGTTTACTTCTAAAACTTATAAACTAAATAGCCTCACGCTCAGCGCGGCAACGTACCGCAGGCTTCATCACACCAGTAGTTGATGCTGAACATCGTTCAGAAATACGTTCCTGTGTTTCAATACGTATCGGAGTGTCCAGTGTAACATGGGCACGTTTAGAACTGCCTACAACAGAATGCTCAAATGAACCTTGTAACTTGACGCATTGGGAGCATCATGAAATAACAGAGAAAAAACTGCATTTGTCTGATTTGGTACAACGACTGTTGTATATTGATTACCTTATACCGAACGCCGATTGCTATATTTTCGAAAATCCGCAAATGGCACAGGTCAGTAGTAATCCGGGTAGCGTGGATCAGCAAAACATCAGCATACAAAAGTCTCAAGTATCGGCTATTATGGCGTATACATTATGCGCACGTGGGAAACTTGTCGAAGCTATAAAAAGTGGAAAGGAAAATATTGGTGAAAATGAAAAGAAGTCTGTCGATATGAGACCGAATGTTTTCTACTTACGTCGCTTCCTCACTGCCCGTCTGTTCAGTCAACTAATCGGTACGGAACGTGTTTCTTCTGAAGAAACTATTTTGCATATGATGCGCACACATTACAATGCACACGATTTGTTCGAGGATGAGGTAAAAGAAGGGCTTGCCAAAGACCAATCATTACCTCTTCAAGGCAATGTATACTTTCCTGTAGCGCTTCGGGAAATGTTTTCGCACTCAGGACGCTATCAACGTGAGTTTCTAGGCCAATCGCTTTTACTGAATTTGGCTTTTGTGCGTTTGGTATTGCTTCAAGATAAGAATAGTATTGCAGCTGTGACACGTAATCAAAATTAATTACAAATTTGAAGAATAAGCTGTTGTGATGTCAAGTAAAGCTTGAAGTTGTTCCATGCCTTGATGTGCTGTAGATTTTAATTATAACGACTGTATTAAAAGAAGAAATTGTTAAAAGCAACTAATATATTAAACCAAGTAAAACTATTTTAGTTTACCTTTTCACTCTTTGTTACTTGCCAAAGTAGTGCAAACCTTGCAAAAGATCCAATAATTTGCGCAGTACTGCCAGTTTATCACAACATGTTTGCTTAAAAGAACACGGAACAAAATTCCACTAGCCCTAGCAACGCTGTTAGCTTGCGATTTGACAGCACTCAACAGCTGTCATTTTTCCAGTGCATTTCATAAACAGTGTTGCCGCACCCAAAAAAAAAATTTACCAAAATCGTAAAAAAAATTTACAAATCCCGTTAAAATTAAGCAGGGTTTGAAGTGCTGACTGCAAAATAGCGTAAGCAACACTTTTTTGCTTTTTAAATCAAGCAGCTCTTAATAATTTTAATGCATTTGCAATTGCTTAGATACGACTAACACTAATAAATCAGCAAAAGCAGACAGCAAAAGCGAAAAAAAAATGAAATCATTTGCTTTAGCTTATAGAGCTGTTTGTTTTTGCTTGCACAGTCAGCCGAAGCAACCAGTTTAGAAAAATTTGCTGTTGCTGCAAGCAGTAAGTTTAGTGTATTCTCATTTTTGCTTTTACGTTTTCAGACTCGATGAAAAGAGAAGGCCCGCTCCCGATGATCACACTCGCTACAATTGTAACGTGTTCTTTTCTTATAGATTTACGTTCTTTGGGCAGGGCAAAAGTAATCAATTTTGTTTAAATCTAAGCGAAACGGCAACGCTGTTCCCAAAAGTCACAAACGTGGAAGTTTGGAAATTCATGTCTTTTTCACATCGAGAAAAACACGTCAAAATTTCATCAAGGAAGTAAATTGTAAGAAAATATTTGCAAACGCGTGCCACGACGTTAAAGCAATGAAATAAAACGACAAACCCACTCAAAATATTGCCAGAGACGACATTATTGTAGAATTCTGGTGAATTAACCTAGGCGAAAAACTCTGTGTAGTACTCTTTGGTGAACAACAGAAAATAAGTGGTCAAAGGTGAATTCATGATTGGCACCATGTCCAATTCCGCTGCAGGCCCAACCAAACAGGATATTGAGGCAGTGTTTCACCGCCTACGTGCCCAACCTGCCAATAAAGTAAGCACATACATAGTATGCTGATAACTAAAGCAACAACAAAAGACACCTGACTGGTGTTTTTTTTTTCTTTACAATTGGTAATGATGACAAGTGGCTAATTTTGAAGATGAAAATTTAAATAAAAAATCGAACTTATTTTCCCTGCCGTATATTCACTGCGAGAAAGAAAGCTTAGTACTATTACAGTAGCTTAAATTATTCCAAGCAATAGCCGAAATTTTTTGATTAAATTAACATTCTCTATAGGCTTGTTTTGACTGCTCTGCGAAGGCACCCACTTGGTCATCAGTTACATATGGCATTTTTATATGCATTGATTGCTCTGCAGTACATCGCAACTTGGGAGTGCACTTGACTTTTGTACGTTCTACAAATCTGGACACGAACTGGACTTGGTTACAGTTACGTCAAATGCAGCTTGGTGGCAATGCGAATGCAGCACAGTTCTTCAGGCAACATAATTGTGTTACCACCGACGCCCAGCAGAAGTACAATTCGCGTGCGGCCCAACTGTATCGTGACAAGTTGGCAGCTATGGCACAGCAAGCAATGAAAGTGCATGGCACGAAGGTATGCAGCAAAATCTGATGGGGAAAAGTGTTACAGTTCATTTTTTGTAAATTTACTTTTTTCGTATTGTTTGATTGATCTTTTATTACTAAACTTAACATTTTTAAATAGTTTTTCGCAATGTTTATGAAACGATTTCCTTTATTCTACTAATTGCATACGTAAAACATTTACTACTATACATATACTTAACACACCTATATATGTATGTGTGTATGTTTGCTGTTTACTGTACTGCCTCCCTGGCACATATAGCTACACCTGGAGAATACTGCGGACAAGGCCGATGGAAACGAGTCAAAATCAACCACTGACGCTGAGGAGGACTTCTTCGCAGAGTGCATTAATGACAATAATAAGAAAACACTATTCGAAAACAATAACAGTGAGCAGGAAGTGAAGGTAAATAGATAGTGAAATACGTACATATAAACATACCTTTATGCATTTGTAAGCATGTGAATTTGCACACTACACTAAGCTTTGTTATTTACTAACTGTCGTTATTGATTTCTGACAGCGTATCGTATTTAATGTCTAAAAATAAAAAAAAACTCGTTTCAGCTGGACATTCTACCAAAAGCCATTACTCCGACGCTTTCTAACGACAAACCATCGACCGAGTCGCTTAGTGGAGGAGCTCCTAGCGTAGACTTTCTGAATTCCGTTGTACCACCGACGGCTGTTACACCTTCTATAGGCGTGCGAAAGATACAGCCAAAAAAATCAGGCGTAAGTATTTTAAAAATGTTTATAGTTTTAAAAGTTTAATCGTTTCTATAATGCTGCAGTTGGGTGCTCGCAAAGGTGGTCTCGGCGCTACCAAGGTGAAGACAAATTTTGCCGAAATAGAGCAACGCGCAAATTTGGCCAATCAATGCAAGGAAGCGCCGATAGTGTCTGATAAGACCAAATCTGCTGAAGAGGAACAAGAGTCAGTGGCTAGCATGCGTTTGGCATACAAGGATCTATCCATTCAAAAGAAACGCGAGGAGGATAAATTGAAATCCATCGACCCAGCTAAGGCAAAACAAATGGAGCGTCTCGGCATGGGTTTCAGTTTGCGCGGGTAAGCAGTTATCTCATAGGTAAATTATAGGCTTTATTTATTTAATCTTCTACTTTTATGTAGAGCGGATGTCTCACATTCAGCCCTAAGTGATATGGAAACTATAAAGCAAACGTCTGCACCCAAGAATGGACCATTACAAAACAAAAGTTCTAATATCGGCAATAGTGATGATCTAGCAGACATTGATAGCGTTTTTGGCGAGTACTCTTGTGCGCTATATATCGACAATATTGGCATTGGTGGCGGCCGCAGTGGCAGTAGTGCCGGCAAAAGTTCGAAAATAGATAAAAGTGAGCTGGAAATGATGGGTTTTGAGTCGATAGAGTCAATTGGTGGTGGACATTCCAATATAACATCGATGTTCGCTGGTGGAGATGGTGATGCTAAGCCAACAAAGACTACAAAGCCAGCGCAGTCTGCTGGCGCCTATGCATCTAAGTCACAATTGAAAAATGTCGATGATACATCGGCGCAACAAAAGTTCGGCAGTGCAAAGGGTTTCGGTTCGGATCAGTTTTTTGCCAACGACGCAAATCAATTAGAAAGCAGGAAAGCTAACTTGTCGCGTTTCCAAAACTCTGATAGTATATCATCATCGGAATATTTTGGTGGGAGCAGGAACGGACCTGACGGGTTGGGAAATCGTGATTCGAGGGGTATGTACGAAGGAGAAAATAAAGTAATATAAATTTACGTAAATTAATTAATATACGATTTTCCAGGCTATGCCACCGGCGTCAACTTCCAGGCACCCGATTTGGATGATGTTAAGGAAAGCGTTCGACAGGGTGTACACAAGGTTGCTGGCCGCCTGAGTTCGATTGCAAATGATGTTATGTCATCGATTCAAGATAAATATGGCTACTGATAAAAAGTGTCTGGGCGTGTTGTGCTTAGACGCGGTTTCCATTTATTATACATGATTAATATTTTCGCTTAAAAGCGTGCAAAGAAGCATACATTATTGTTCAAGTTGAAAATGAAAACAAAGGAAAAAGAGAAAAATTCATTTATAGGCCTTTAAATTCCAAAAGAAAAACAAAGACATTCAAATATGTATTTAAAATAAATAAAGCACAGCAAAGAAATTGTTTTCTAAACTGTCCAAAGACACTCGTAAACCAACCAAGCGCCCATTTACGCAATTAAAACCAAGAAAAAAAGAAATGTTGTATAACTCCTTTTAAATGCCATCAGACCTAAACTAATTCCGCGCCATTTGAAATTTCATAAAAGTGCTTATAATCCTTGAGCCACACACTTTTGCGATTACCCTCAATTTTGATTTTTGCTTACAGCTATCAATCGTAAATGAGTAAATACATAAGTCTCAATAGGCGCTATTTTCGAACGTATTTACCAACTTGTTTGCAAAATAAATTTCAACGGTAGCAATGCAATGTAGAGAACACCATTAGTGTATAAGATGAAAATCATATGCGTACATATTCAACAATACCATACACATACATATATACGAGATTTTAAATCGATTTCTTTTAATTAAAAAATTATTTCAATTACCAACTGCTACGAGTATCTGTATAATTTTGAGCTTGGCCACCAAAATTGGACTTCGAAATTTTTAATTACACGTTTTGGATCTTCCACTTAAATCCCTTTCTCTTTTTTACTTTTGTTTGTTTATCTCTAAATGCTCGAGAGCTTTATATATTACAAAGGGGATACATTTTTTACACTATACTAGAAAAGTTAAGTGTTATTGATTAAAATTAATTTTTGTGAAATATTTTATGATATATTACTAAATTATATACATACATATGTACATAAATGTTTGAATAAAAATCTTCTGAAATGCATGTATACTAAGGATAAAGGCAACACTTTGAATTCAGCTAAAGAAAATTTAGGCTAAAAATAAAAAAATCCCGTAAAGGGAACAAATTCACCTCTCCAGGAAAATTCACCTCTCCAGCCAGAGACAACTACACCACAACTCTACCTCCATTAGATGCAACACATGCAATGGGTGGAGCCACCTCCGAGTTTTCTCAGGCCTTACGACTCTATGCAGTGGACCACACTTATACGTGGCCCCTTGCTGCAAAAATCGAGCTGCCTCTATGGCACAACAGAGTCCGCCGAGCAACTCATCACAAACACAACCGCACCACAACACAATACAATAGACAACACCACTGGCACAACAGACCACACCACCGATACAACTGCACCACCAGCCACGCCAGGATATTCCGTAATGTGACATCAGTCAAGTGCAACATTTGCCGTGCTGGTCGGTCGCAAATTCCAAATACGACGTCGCCCACTATCACCACAGGGCAACAGCCTCTGCAGCAGCAAGTACAGCATATGGCGCCCCGGCAACGCACCTCATATTCCAATAAGTCTCCCTAGGCACACGAAGATTCGTCGGTCGGCACGGAATATTAATAACTGCGGTCCAAGAGACGAAGCTGCATGGCAATTCAACATTCTAAACAATTCGACATTCTGCACAATGAACGACGACACACCCACAAGGATTATGGGCAGCTGCTGCAGCTCGCCAGACCTAACAATAGTCAGCGCTGGTCTGATAAACAGCATATCATGGCGACCTATGCTGACTTTAGCATCAGACCATCTGCCCATAGTCATCTCTATTGATAAACCAGCCAAATTTGCTTTCGCGGATCACCGGACTTATGTAAACTTTTCTAAAGCTGACTGGAAAGGCTTCGCGGATATTACTGAAAACACCTTCACTGCCCTACCCGCAGCAACCGACGTTTACGTAGGTGAGCGTATGTTCTGCAGGATTGCCACTGCTACTGCAGCCCGCTTCGTTCCAGCGGAATGTATATCGGTCCGAATTTCATTACTGAAGCGGCTGTACTAGCCGATGAGCGTGACAATCTTCGTCAGGCCGATCCCGGAAATCCCCGTATCAGAGATCTCAACTCGGAGCTTTGGCAACTTGTGAAAGTACATAAGCGGAAGAAATGGGAAGAGTATCTGAAGACCTGCGACTGAGTAAGCTTTTGTCAACCGATCCAACTCCACGAAGCATGTTGAAGCAGTTGAAATAGACTCTAGAGCCCACGCTTCGTCGGACCCGGAGTGATACGCGAGCTATTTTAGCCGGCAGTTCATACTGTATTCTCCGACGGATAAGCCAAACGTCGTGTGACCAGAAGGCTGCACAAACGCGCCTCTTGTTTTCACCAGCCGTGAGGTAAGGGTAGCCATCAGGAAGGCGAAAGCCTCCAAAGCCATTGGACCCGACGGAATTTGCATGTTGATACTGAACAATTTTTGGTCCCGCTGGAGTGGATTATTTAACTACGGTCCTCAACCTGTCATATAAGCTATAACTTTTCGCTTGAAGCAGTGGATCCCCAACTATCTATGCGATCATCGGTCGAATTCCAAAACATCAAATCCAAACTATTAAAAAAATGGTCCCGAGGACACTCTTTGTTTGCTGGTATCGTTCTCTTTCGATTATACTTTTTGGGCAACGTGTAAGAACAGACTACAAGTTACCGACATTCGCCGAGAGAAAATACCCACCTCTACGAACTTTCAACGTGTTGCATGGTAAGAGCTTCAGTTGCCTAGAGAGATGCGCGCAATGGTCTAGACACTGCAGTAAGTCTGATCTTCCCTTATCCATATTCGACCCGGACATACTCATCATACCTACGCTATATGAAGGAACCACTCCTAGACTGGCGAAAAAAGTAGTCGTGAGACTCCAGGGTTGCTTTAAAGTTGAAATAGCCAGTGCTCCATAAAGTTTCGGATAGAAGTTCCTGTACATTTCGAGGTTGTTTTTCCTTATCCACGCTGACCTCGCAAAAAGTCGACTTTCACAGCTATGTTTCTCAATCCCATCAATACTGGCAGTCAGATTTGTGAGAAAAGGGGGAGATCAATGTGTGATGTGAGCTTCGGTAAAACAACTCCTTTGGATGCGTACTCTCAAGCTTCTAATGGATGATGGAACCTCGGACCTCAATTTAAAGGAAGAAATTTATGCTTTTTTGTCTGACCAAACTTCCTTCGAAGAAGTCTCTCGTTTATTTCATGGCAACATTAATGGACGTGGCCGTTACGCCCTACATTAACCGCTGATAATGCATAAATGCATTGCAAAAACTTAATAAACCTAATGAACATTTCATTCTTTCGGAAACAATGTGTGTTTTTTCGCTTTGGAGATTTTCTCCTCTGGTTTACCCCCCAAACTTTCCCTAATCTACCGTTTCAGCAAGAAAACTCATTAATTTTTAAGGATAAAAGATTTTTATTTGTCAGTTTTTGTTTTTTTTTTGTGGGGTCGTCGTGTACAATTGGGCTAAGAAGGTAAAAATAAAAAATAATTATTAATAGAAACAATTGTTAAAAGGGTTTTACAAGTAATTCGTCGTGGCATTACATTATCAAGTCATTTGCGTTGCACTACTGGGTAATGATATTACAAATTTTTTAAATTCTATTTCATACGCGACAGATTTTTAGTGACGTCTGCTGGGGCGCAAGTGAGTGCGTGCTTGTTCAGGATTGCCATAGGCGATGGCGTGGCTAGTGGCGGCACCACCCTCACCAGTGCTGAAGGAATTGGCAATGGCAATGGCTCCACCGGTAGCGCCACCGAAGTCGACGGGGAAGAAGGTACCAGCCGGCAGAGGCTTAGCCTTTGAGCAGCCGGCGCAACCAGCCTTCGCGGGCTTTTTGGCAATTGGACGGCGAGCAGGCACCTTGGGAGCGACTGGCACTGGAGCGTAAGCATCGTCGCTTTCCTCGTCGACATCGTCATCATCTTGAACAGCCACAGCGTTCTCGGCATCATCTTCGGATTCGGCAGCTTGTTCCAATTCAACGATGACCTTCTTCTTGGCTGGCAAGTAACGTCTGGCGGGCTTAGCGGCAACAACGGGCACAGATGGGGCAACTGGTTCGATTGGTGCTGGAGCAGGCAAGTTAATGCTCACGTCAATACCCTTAGAAGCTGAGACACTGCCGGCAACAGGAACTTCGGACTCGGCCGCACCGGAGACACCAACAGTAACGGTGGCAGCACCAGCATCAGCGCCGGCGGCACCGGCAGCGGGGGCAACAGGTTCAGCACTCCCGACCTCAGCAACTGTGGCAGCTTCACCAGCAAAATTGTGCTCAAGATCAGCGCCTCCAGCAACATGACCAGAAACTGGAACATCGTAGCTATATTCGCGGGCTTCCTTAGCTTCGTCGTCGCTCACCTCAGCGCTGGCAGGATCCAAATCAACCTGGACGGTTATTTTGTGTTGTTCTTCTTCAGGCACAGCCACGGGCCCAGCGGGATAGGCTTCAGCAACAGAGTGGGCGACATGGGCACCAGCAGCGGCAATAGCATCCTCTTGCACTTCGCCAGAAAAGCTGGCAGCTTCAACGGGAACAGAGGCAGCGGCAACACCATCAGCGGAGCCTGTGTGAATACAATCTTTATTGGGCGTTTATGATATATTCATAGAGGTGGTGGATAGATGAAGGTGTTGCAGGTAAATGTCAGAAACGGAAGCGTTTAACTCACCCTGCAGATAAGTGCCGGTAGCGACAGAATCACCAGCCACAAGCGCGGCTGCAGCTTGATGAGAGCGGGCATTACCGTACGAGGGTTGCACGTAACGCATGAACATCATGCGCTGTGGAGCGGCATAGTATTGAGCCGCAGCGGGCTGTGGGTAGTAGGCCAACCCTAGAATGGTGGTGATGGCAGGGGAGGAGTTGGGAAAGATCGAGAAACATTATATGTTAGTATTTTATTTTATTTTTAATTAATCGTGGAAAAGTAAAAAAAAACATATATTTTTTTTGTTTAAAGAAAAAGTACATTTTACTTTTCACGCATTTTTAGTAAAGTAAATTATATTTATTTAAATAACAATATTTTAAATATTACGTTAAATTAAAAATTTGTCGTTTTAACACAAAACTAAATAAATTTTCAAACCTATTTTTAAAATATTATTTAAACAAAAAAAAAATATGTTATATTATTTTTTTTTTAATAAACGAAATTTTAAAAAATCAATAAAAATATATATTTTTTCAAAGCAAAAAAAGTTCAAAAATTTTAACTTTTGCAAAATGTTGAGAAAGAAGCACAAAAACATCAATTTTTTCCAAATAAATGTAATACAATTTTTCAAAACAAATGTTTAGCAAATATGCATTTATATATTGACATAAATTTTTAGCCAGTAGTTTAAACTAAGATATTTTTGAATGTGTAGAAATGTTTATTTCAGGAGCCTATTTTTTCGAATTTTTTTTTTTCGAAGAAAAATAGTTTATAAATTTTCTAGGAATCAAATAAAAATTTTAATCCCCAAATACTAGATTTCTCTTAAAAGCTATGTTTATTAGTAAATTATTTAATTTACTTTACAAGAAAAACTTGAAAAAAGCAGATATATCTTTTTAAAATTCTTATAGCAAAATACTAGTTAAACTAGTTAAAAACTATTTTTTTGAGAAAAATATTTAATTTACATTACAAGGAAAACAATTTAAACCAAACAAAAGTTTAGAGATTTTAATTTTAATCAAAGTACATTTTTTGCAAAGTAAAAATAAAAATCAAAGCAGTAGCTAAGAAATTTTAAACGAAAACAGCTATAAAAATGCAAATATAGACGCAATTTTTTATAATTTTTTGAAAATAAAAAATATCTGGACTTTTTTGAAAAAAAAAAAATTAATTTTACTAAAAACACAGCAGTTTCCAAAATAAGTTTTTATTTTTAATTTTACACCACGAAATTATTTAAAATTATTGTTTTTAACTTTTTTTTTTTTTTTTTTAATTTATCAGTGAAACATACTCTTTTTGGCGGGCAAAGCCTGACTGCAGGCCACTAAGCCGCAGATCACAATTAAAGCCAGCGTTGCGTTGAATTTCATTTTGTACACTTTCAAGTTTTTGTTGTTGTTGATAAGAAGTAAAAGCACAAGCGAATGCAAAACAGTTAACTTTTATCCTTAAAAAATGGTGGAATAGTTTTTATTTTCAAATCGAATTAAAAATGTTCACTTCACTCGTAAGACGCGAGAGTTCGGAGCTAAACTTTGCACTTAAGTTTCCACCAAAGAAGTGATGTCTTTCCAACGATGCGCGTTAGATTTATATACGAAAACGGGCCGCATACAAATATGTATACGAAATAGGCAACGTGCCGCAGCGGACATTGTATGAGCAGCTGGACAGTGGGCGACAAATCAAAAATGCGAAAAAAGCAATAATCGAAATCGTACGCGATTTGTTAGTAGTAACCAAGTGGAACGCAGTTTTTGTTTTATAATTTTTCGTCAATTTTGTTTTTATTTTATCGTAGAGTAATTGACAATTACGCTACTCCTCCGGCTGTGGTGGAGGACTATTTAGCATGCAGGCAATGTTCTCGGAGTCGGAATCGAGCGTCGCTGCGTTATTGCCCGCACACCGCCTACCAGTAGTGGCAATTGCTGCTACCGATCATACGGCAACAACAAACATTATCGGTAGACGAGTGAGAGTACGATCGGCGATATGTGTGTATTCCATGTTCATGCGTCGATTTTTGGTTTTGCGGCAACGCGCCTGCGCTATTAAGGTTGGCGATTTTTGCACATGCTTGCGCTTCTACCGTCAACCTTGCGCTTGGTTTTGATTTCTACAATTTTGCGTAGATTTCATTAAAGCAAATTATGTCCACTGGGAATTTTTATTAACTACTTTGGCGGTATATTTAGAGTATTTAATATTTTTCCTTATTATACATATGTACATACATAGAGTTTTTATTATAATTTTCAATATACTAATCTTTTTTTTTTTGCGTACTCAACAACTATCTACGAACCATGATAAAAACATAGCAAGGTGGAACCGTTCTCTCAATTTGTCGGCCATGATTTTTTCTTGAAGTTTGCCAACATTTTAAAATCATATAAAAGTGCATGGTGTAATAATAACAAGGTGTTGTCAGTAACTTAACCTCACTTTTTCGGCAGGTCTATTCCGGTCACGCATTTTAAAGTACTAGAAAAGGTACTAATTATTTACTACCTTTAATCCATTGTTGCATACTACTTCAAATTAAATGTAGGAAAATATATAATTACAGGCTTATAAGCCTGAATATATGTTTGTATCGGCCGCTCCACGCAGCTTGGACATATATTGTAACTTTAAAGAAGTAAAAGCTGTAAAATAAGGTAATTTCCTATAAGATTGTAAATGATTTTCTAAATAGATTAAAACACATAAATATCGATAATAAAAGCGAATTCCTAATTTAACCATGCAGCCACTCTATTCTAGTGTATCAGTAGTTCATTTGGCTCAATATTATGACAATGCAGCAAAAGTTATTTAATATAAAAAAGCGCCTTTCCGTACGATTTTTGTGTACGTTTTTTTCCATTGATAACCACGATATCTTTTATTTTTCTACTTTTTGAGGACAAAAATTATACAAATCCAGCAATTTTAAACATTAATATTGTTCTGAAAACACCAAGTTCCTTAAAAAACGCGATAAAACGAATTACTAAAATGGAGTATTTTAGATACTATTTCCCAACGAATAGTAG
>NW_016157206.1:378696-406099 GCF_001687245.7 Rhagoletis zephyria
GAATTTTCTAAAATGAAATAAATTACGCACACTTCCATTCTTTTACGAAATTTCGGAAGAAAATCGGTAAAGAAATGAAAATAATGCTGCTATTTGAAGAATTTCTTGCAGACTTTTTTCAGAATTTTCTTTATTTTTCGTACAGAAATTTCTTTACGAGTTCGTGTCAACCCCTTCATATAATTTTCTTTGAAAATTCGTAAAAAAATCGTTACAGATATCAGATACTCCTAACGATTTCCTTAAGATCTCGGGAACTTTGGTTTGCAGGGTAAATTTAAAATTTAAATTGTTTGGAAACGTCAAGAATTTTAAAAGTGACTCTCAGCGGTTCTACCTTACTATATTTTTATCATGCTACGAACTTGTCTATCAATTTGGTTAAATACTTTTTTCATGATTCGAATCGTACTCAAACTGTTTACGAAATTCTTCGCTTTGGGATTTCCAAAATTTCCATAAATATGCAAATCCTAATGAAACTAACGCATATCGGGGCGTGTTTACACAAATATCAAAATAGTAGGATTGAGGCTTTAAAGGGCTGTAGTTTTTTTTATGCGTATTACCATTTGAATAATTGATTAGTTCTAAGCCAATGATTCCTATACGAAATGGGGGCTCGTGTTCGCGTTATCCATAGATTGCGTGACTCATACGTCACAATTTGTAGAATAGGATTTTTTGGCTTATCTGATTTATGTTTGCAAGTGATTTATTAGCCAAATAATATTTTAATGATCTTCGCGCTGAACGTTTGATAGTTTTATTTTTAGAAAACCGTTATAAGTTGTCTCTGGTTATTCGCAAGAAATTTTGAGGGAAGCGACATTTGGCGAATTAAGTTTTGGGCAAAAAAAAAAACACAAAAATCCGAAGCAATCTTTTTAAAATATTGCATGTTCGCAAGAAATCCTCCACATTACGGTCGTGTGGGGTGCCCTCAAACCTGGATAAATAGGATTTTAACTTGCTACGGCATCCAGACCGTAATCGCGCCAATATTACGCGGATCTCTCGAAGCAGCAGAGGCTTTTTTATTGCGATAGGTGGCCGCCAAACTCCGACCGCCGCATCCGCGAGGCTGAGAGTTGGTAAAGGTGAACCTTAGATGAATGTAGTTCTTCTTTATTGACGCTATAGCCGCCTAAGCGATTTTGACCGATTCCAAAACAAAAGGCCAGTCGTTTTTCTTCTGTGCCAAATGACGCCAATTGGAAATGCCAAGTGAAGCTAAGTCCTTCTCCACCAGGTCTTTCCAATGAAGTGAAGGTCTTCCTCTTCCTCTGTTACCAGCATCGCGATCCGCGTTGAATACTTTCAGAGCTGGAACGTTTCTGTCAATTTGAACGACATGGCCTAACCAGCGTAGCCACAGGATTTTAATTCACCGCACTATATCTGTATCATTGTAAAGCAAATACAGCTCATCGTTAAATCATCTGTGGTATTCTTCATCGCCAATGCGTATAGGCCATATGCACCGCGATCTCTAAAGTGATCTATCGTGCGTGACCCTCTGCTCCATATGGGAAGGCTTTTATTGAAGGCTAGCGGTTCTAAGGGCGTTTAGAGCAAAATTTTTAATGAATTAATTCTAGCAGCCTATAAGTCAGCTAGTCTGCGCCTAGAAAGAGCATCAAATCCACCGAAAATGTGTGCTGAAGTTTTTTCGTCCTGCTTGCAAAAGCGACAAACGGTTTTTTCCGAAAGATTAATTTAACTGAGGTGATATCGAAGGTATCGATGTCACGTGTAGTAGTGAGAGTTTTTAGGTCCTCTCTGCCTAAATTAGGTTGTTTCTATGAAGCTCTTTTGAACATTCCCTCCGATACCCGTTGAACATTTTGTTTACCCAGTTGTTCATGCTGTGCTTTATGTGCGTTTTGGTGAGCCCACAAATAAGTTTCGGAGCATAAAATACTGCGGCAGCTCCTTGTTCGGCTGCACAGTCAGCGTACTCGTTGCCATGATGTCTTTGATCCTAATAAAACTGTATTCGTGGCTCCAAGAGCATCTAGGTCATTGAAGCGATCATATACTAACATAAAATTTATTTTGTGGGATTTCAGTGCCAGCACGAATCTCCGTTTGAAATATGGTGGGTTTCGGTTTTTTGACGTTCGGCCCAAGTACGCCAGCTCAAGTTATACCATTATCAAGTTGAGATCCATATGTGTATTAAGCCTCCCTATTGTGTTTGGAATACGTGTTCTCTGCATTTCAGAGAGCTCGATGTGCAATGCATGAATGTGGTTTATTGCCAGTATATACAATGTCGGATCTAGTGGCTGTGCGACATATGTGTTACGTTTTCTAACGGAGAGATTCATGTAGACGGTTTTTAGGCGCAATCATAAAGCATTTCGTTGCAGACCGGACAGCTATGTGCTTCTTTCACTGCATTTTAGTTCAACCCGATTAGAAAAGAAGTCGATTTCTCTGATTTATATTCCTGATCCGCAAATAAGCGTTTTCACATTAAAGATATCTGCTTGCAGTTTGTATGACAGACGATAGGTAAACTTGGTATTCAGATGCTCCACATGAGGACCATAACCGATTGCTGAACTTACTTTTCCGCTATTAGTGTAGTGATTCGCTTCTCAGTCATGCTTTATGAAAATGGTATAGTGTTCATGGTATGGCACACCACCCGATCTACCGCGAAGCGCAGGTTTTTTGGGGTAAGCCAGAATCCTACAAATTGTTTAAAAGACGAGTTCCATAGACCAGTTTAAGGTAAATTAAATAAAGATGCAAGGGGCTAAGAGGGTTAATGTTATATCTGTATACTATACTTAGGAATGTTTGAATTTTTCATTGGGCGTGGTTTTAACCCAGGTGAATGGCTGTCAAATGCTTTTCCCACTTACGTGGACTTCTGCACACGGAACGATCCTGGCTAGGTCATATCGTTCGAATGGACAGAAACTCTCTGAGAGTATTTAACGCGGATCGCGATGCTGGTAACAGAGTACTAGGAAGAGAAAGAATAAGAAGAAGGAATTAGGAATGAAAATTAGCCTTTTAGAAAAGCACTTCCGCAGAAAGAAATACATTTTCTTTAATGGCAAGAAAGCGACCGAAATTGAAAAACTACGTGAGGCAATACAGTTTGATTGATTACAAATTTTTTGCTTGAAAGATACACATAATGGCAAAGGTATGAGCAAAAAACAAATGAACTCATTTACTTATTTAGTAATGCCGAAAAAGAGGATGCAGAAAATTTGTTTCCGTTTTTTTTTTTTTAATTTGTATTTAACGGTGCTCGTAGTTTAAGAAACCTGCATTTTATTTATTTATTTATATTATTGTGCTTAGATGGCAGATAAAATACACAGAAAATAACAGGGAGACTGGGTACTCAAATTTGGCAATTTTTACGTGCGAGCTGAGTTTAGGAGTCTGTTTCTAAACACATACCTCGAAAAGATCTACATATTTACTTATTTTCATATGTATACATATTTGGATTTATGTTCCTTTCTAATTGTAATTTTATGATTCAATAAAGATTTAATAAAAAATGTTAACAACGCTATTAAAAATTTTACTGTTTTAAACATTGGGGTAACTGAACTACAAAAAGTTCAAGGTCGTTGCGAAATTTCATAAGTACATTTCTTAAAAGAAATTTCCATAATTCCTTTGAAACTCACTAAATATTAGCTTTATATAAATGCAGCAACCAATAAATTAGCGGCAGCTATTAGTTCAATTTTGACAGGAATTGCCATTGTACCATATATTTCACCAGACTAAGCTTCTTCGTTTCAACGCCGCACGCCAACTGCATTTTTATGTGACGAAAACAATAGTAGTATAATATTTATTTTTTTTTTTTATAAAAAATGAAAAAGTCTGATGCTGAGCTTTTAACCACATACAACGCGGTGGACAAAACAGTGAATAGCGATTGATTTTTTCACGCCTTTGCATGTCACTGTTCTTACTCCAAATTCGCGGCTACTCTTTATTAATTCTAATTCGAATTCTATTTAGCTACCGGTACAGGTAATTTTGAATGTTGTTGATTCCGTTTTATTCTTGTTTCTGTAGCGAATTTGTTTTTTCCATTTTTTGCAAATTTGGGTTTTACGCGCATATTTACATACAAATATTTTTGTTTTAAATTCCGAGCATGTCATTGGGTTTTTTAGGTGCATACTTTTAGTTACAACGTGTGTGTACGTTTGCAAAAGTAATTATTTTAACGTGCGCTTTTCGTTGCTAGAATTTATCAAATTTTATACATATATCCGCTAAGTGGTTGGGGTTTCTTGGTATCCTCACAACGATAGTTCCAAACAGCGTTTGTTCGCCCGAACGAGAAACTGTTTGAAAGAATCCTGATTCCAAGTTACAGCTAAAATTGATCTCCACGATCTGATAAATGACTCAATAGAACAGCAGCCTATACAGTAAGAAGCTAGATGAGAAGGATGTACAAGAAGGCACGTGGTGTTTTAATTAAAATAAGGAACGAGAGTCCAACTAGTTTAGACCGTTGACGTCGCAACCGCTTGTCGGCTTAGGTCAAAAAACTTTGCAAATAGTACCTCTCCTTTACGACTTTCCATCAGCAAAGTTTATATAAATAATATGCCATTTTACTCTTGATTCTTCTGTACGTAGACAACCTGTGGGCATAGGTTCAATCATTTTTATGCTAGTAACAAACGCCTCGAATTTTCAACAAACTCTTCAATTATTATTTTTTCTATCATTTACAGTCTTTTTTTAGTCCAGAAAGTCTTTCCTCTCCTCATTGTTGTTCTTCTGCGTAAGTAGTTACAGTTGCAATGGCCCCGTTATCCAGGGTGTCATGCGCCACCGCGCGCATTGGATGGTTTGCAGTCAAGAGGCTTTCCGACTGTATTTTAACGACACCTCTCAGATACCTGTCCGCCTCTCGGAGTAACGGTGGACTTAAAGCAGCACGCGGCTCTGCTGTGGCAACCGTTCTTTCCCCTTGCTTTTAATATTCGGTCACCGTACGGTTTCGGCTCAGAAGGCCATCAAAGAAACAGCGAGAAAACTGAATTTTAATACGGAAGCTTCGGATCCCTGCATGGGTAAAAAAGGCGCGGACGGACACGGCGTTAAAAATAGTCAAAATAAAACTTCGGCATTCGCTGGATCGGTCCCGAAGTAGCCTTCACACCCTTTTAAAATTGATATTGCGTCCAGCGTTGGTCGCTGCAAACCCTTGCCTGTGACGCTAACGGAGCCTACACGGCCGATAGATCTCTCGTGGCAGGCGTTTTCATCAAGAACGGTTATAAGCATACCCCTTGAACGAATCTCTAACGCAGCTCCGGATGGGGATGCTACTGGAACCCGGGAGCACTGCACGGGCAATAGTAGTATCAACCACAAGCCTCCTGTGCCTTCTCCTTCCTGGGCCTTCTCTCTGAAAGCTGGGAACGGACTCAGGAGAAGAATGCCTTACATAACCAAGAACCTACTCCCTCAGGCTCCAGGGAACTGGCCCCCAAAAGGTAGCTATCGGCAGACGATGCCGACGGCCCATCGAAGGGGCCTAAAACCTCCAGCAATAGCAGCCAGCCAAAAGAATCCTGGTACCGCTACTGCATGGTTTTAATCTAAGTGACGGGTTTTTCTAGAATCTTTTTTCCCACCCAGAAAGCACAAAATGTATTAGTCATTCAATGCTCCAATCGATGATCTCACATTCATAACTTATAATCACATAAAAGGATCATACACTGAATATTTAAATTTGCTTGCGTAAATCAGATTTGCATTTCTTCTAAGAACATCAACGCGTTTTGCTTGGTTCTTTTTCAGACGCTTTCCATTTTTCCCACAGCGAATATCCTTAAATGGCCAACAGCAACAGTGCGTGCGTCACTAAAAAGGAATTTTAACCGCTTCACCAGTACGGTGCGATATATTTAGAATCAGTTGCCCACTCATGCAAAAGTTTCAAAATCACGTGCACGTGGGAGTGCATTCCCAAAAGGGGACATACATATGTATGTACGTAAAATTGAATGCGTCATTGACAGCACTTGCTGGTAGAGCTGTCTTCATGATGTCTTTATATGTGCCTTGCGGCTAGTTTGATGGGCCTCCTATGAACTGTTTGTTAGTCAAATAAAGTTGCCTTTTAAAAATCAATTAAAGTAAACGCCTGTGCGTAACGCATTGCTTGATTTGAGCGAAGATAATAAGCACCTCGAATGATAATGTTAATTATGATCTTTATGATGATGATGATGATGATGATGATGATAGGGTGTACTAAAATGCTAATTATCGATGTTGATGATGACGTTGACTGCGGTTTTTCAGTTCCGTCATGAGCAGTAGCAGTCTTGCAAATCACACAACAACAATAGATACACTTGTGCGTATACGCGTGCGCGGCATATCCAATTAATTGAGAACGCATTGAAGATTTCTGTTGCTGTCATTAAACTTAATTTTATTGCGTGTTGTCGCTGCTTCAACGGCAATGCAAATCAATGCGCTTTGCTGCAATTTTGCCAGCCAATCGTGAATGACAGTAACGAAACGGAAAGTGATTAATTGTCGGTTTTTTGAATTATTGCGGGCACTTGCAGCAATGCATCTCTTTAATCGTGCGACACGCTATTGGTTTTTTTGTGGCTTCATTCTTCTATGTATAAATACATACATACATATGTATACATGTCTGCGGTTCAGTGAGCATGACAACTTATACGCGTCTTATTGCACTTGCTGCATTTTAATGGCGATGAATGGTCAGAAGGCGCTGGGTGCTGCACTTCCTCAGCCGGTGGCGCTTTGAATTCCATACGGCTTACTAAGTAGCGGTGGCCATGGCGGTCAGTGCCAGCCAGACAGTGGTGTTAAAGCTGCTGCTAAAAGTGCATATGAACGTACATAGATTTTTGCATATTTGTATACTAATTCGTCTGGCATTACACGTGTTATCGATAATTTGAAAGGCAATTATTCATTGTCTTATTGGGAGAACCCACAATGCAAATTTCTATATCCACATTACTACTCATATCCAACACCGAAAGGCTAATAACCGTTTATCGAGAATCGTAGATCTTAACATTTTTGACAATTATATAGTACATTCGTATGTGTGTACATATGTAGATACACTAACGCACATAAATTCAAAAAGTAGTGTCTTTTCTCATAGACGTCGTGAGCTACTTTATATGCCACACATGCGGTCATAGCAATAAACTTTGCAGTTATGATTTTTGATATTCAAAATAGTTACGCGTACATATATTTAGTATTCGTTCCTTTGCCTACTTATAATTTGAGTAAGGGTTTTTATGCAACAATTTCCTTCTTTTAAGCCAATTTCTGCAATATATTGGATTTTCGGGTTAAGCTTTGCATGTAAAACACGTTAGTCCCAACGAAGCAATTAGAAGTGATAAAACGAAATTCTTAATCGCACGTAATACCGCAATATTGTGACTAAAAAATATTAACAAGTAGCCCGGGGTTGACGATAGGCCAACTGACAGCATTCTGGATGTGTAACTAGTTCCTAGACAGACGCTTAGAGTAGTCTCAGTAAATGCTTAATTAGTTTGGAACTCACAAGTTACCTGATAACGAAGGTTTAGCTAAGTGTAATGAATCTCAGTTGATGTCTACCTCCGAGAGTTTCTCGCAAGAGCATAGCTGGTACGAAAGTGCTGCAATCAATCAACCTTGTAATCCTTAAAATCAGTTCAACCAGTTTTGAGCTATTCGGTTGGTTTGATTAACCTTTGGATGTTGTATGTTATACCAAAACCCAGAATACCATGCGTACAAGGAAACCACATATTTTACAATTTCAGTTGCATAAAGGTTTTAAGTCTTGTAAAAAAAATTTGCAAACATAATTTCCCAAAATTTTTATTTTTAAACATTCATGTTTCTGGCATATCTGTAGCATGTCATCGCTTCTAGCAAACGGTCTGCCGTCAACCTTAGGTTGTTTCGCATGGGTTCATGGGTTCATATTGGAGAGAACGAAAAATATGCCTGGACTTTCGACCAGCGTTTTCTGAACGAACTAAAAACCTATCTGTTTAGTAGATGCCTACAAATATCTCCTCTTCTTCTTCTTTATTTATTGGCGCTGTAACCGCCCAAGCGATTTTGGCCGAGTCCAAAACAGCACGTCAGTCATTTCTCTTCTGTGCTAACGGACGCCAATTGGAAATGCCAAGTGAATCCAAGTACTTCTCCACCTGGTCTTTCCAAAGCAGAGGAGGCCTTTACCTGTTACCAGCATCGCGGCCCGCGTTGAATATTTTTAGAGCAGGAGCGTTTCTGTCCATTCGAACGACAGGGCCAAGCCAGCGGAGCCGCTGAATTTTAATTCGCTGCACTATGTCTATATCGTTGTAAAACTCATACAGCTCATAGTTAAATTGTCTGCGATATTCGCCGCAGAATCTTTCTCTCGCAAACTCCAAGATCCGCCTCATCAGATGCTTTCATTATCCATGCATTTTTCGCCATACAACGTATGTTCGAATTTTTTTTTTATATGGAAGAGAATGCCAGCACCGCCAACGTGAAACTTGCTCTTTATTACACTGAAATTGAATGGGCTATACCAAACATTTTGTTCAAAATTCTAAATAAAAAATTTGAAATTTAGGTGAAAATTTATTGCGTTGTACAACTATGCAGACTTTTATAATAAGATATTTAAAATTTAATAAACCAAAGAACCATAGAAATACAGCGGCTCCGCTGGCTTGGTCATGTCGTTCGAATGGACACCGACGCTCCAGCTCTGAAAGTATTCAACTCGGAACCCGCTGGTGGTAGCAGAGGAAGAGGGAGGCCCCCACTGCGATGGAAAGATCAGGTGGAGAAGGACTTGGCTTCACTTGGCGTTTCCAATTGGCCTCAGTTGGCACAGAGGAGAAACGACTGCCGTGCTTTGCTGAACTCGGCCAAAATCGCTTAGGCGGTTGCAGCGCCAAAAAAAGAAGAAGAGAAAAAAGAAATATAGCCCAAAAGTTGTTAAACTAAGGCGAGTCTATTATTATACCTGCCGCCCTGTGCATTAGGGTGGTTCAAAAATGCATGTGAAAAAGTAAAGTTGGATTTTTTATGCTCTCAACCCCTAGGATTGTTCTATACCGAAAAAATATTCCCATATTTTTTTATTTTGAAATACAAAATGAAATGAAATGGATAGAATTCTTATAAATCATTATTTCTCTATCGGAAAACCCTGTTTTTCTGCAAGAGATTCCCAATAATAATAACCAATTAATAACCATTTTTTTACCGCAACTATAATTTGTAGGTCCGCCAAAAACCCACAAAACCCCAAAAAATGCAATGAGGAAACCAATTAAAAATCGTTAGTATTAAAAAATGGTTAAATGAACAATTGAGTATTACTATTGAAAGTCTGCTGAAGAGAACCAGAGTTTTCCTATCGAAAAATATTGCTTTTCAAGAATTCTATACCATTTCTGGGATAAGTTGTTTTTCTCCATATAAAAAAACACGGGGAAAACTATGAGCGCTTTGAGCGACCTCTAAATATTTTTTGATTTCAAAATAAAAAAATTGGGTATACTCTTTTTGATATAGAACAATCTTTGGGGGTGAGAGCATTACAATTACGACTTTACTGTTTTTGGTCCACCCTAATGTACATACATACTCGCATGTCGACCGCCACACGTACATAAGTAGCTAAAATTTGGATGAAATGTTCATTATTTTTCGCTGCACAATTATTACCTATGTTTCGGTTGTCAATTCGACACCAACATTTTTTGGACTCGCCTAGAATACTAAATTTTTTTATGCCGATGTAGTTTTGGTTTATACGCTTTATTTGCTACTACTTATTCGCATGCCGATACTACGATTTGAGGATTATGGTTTTTTTGTTGTTGTTTGCTGTTTACCATGCTTAAAACTTTTATGATCGAATTTAATACTAACATTGAATTTCAATAATTTTTGGACAACTAGTGTCGTGGATATTACCTATAGGATAATATTTTATGATACATACTGTATAATTTTAGCACAAAAATCGGTAGACTAATAACACCGTATGACAGTAAATTTTACACCCAAAAATTTTTATATATTCGTGAAACCATGGGCCAAATATAGTAAAATTGCGTTTTTTATTTTTCTATCTGACGTCAGGAATTTTTTTAAAGGTCTTTGAAATTTGAAGGATATAATTACTTCAAAAATTTATTAAAAAAATTCCGTGCACTGTAGAAAAACAGTATGACTATCAAATCAATGAAAAACTTCTGTAGAATAAAGGCTGATTAAATTTTTTTTATTGCATAAGGACGATTAGGTATTGAAAATGTCCTTTTAACATTTTACCATTGAATATTCCTGAAATTTTACAATAATTATTTTCGGAAAAATTATATGTTAAAGACAAATATGCACTCGACCACATCCTCGACTTCCGTCCATCTAACTTTATTCGTAGAAGAAAAAAATAAAACTAATTAAGAGCACATTTTTAATACCTATTCGTCCTTCGGAACAAGTAACATTATTTTTTTTTTAACCACAGAATTTTCTCTTTCATTCGTCACCCATCATGCTTTTCTACGTGGGAATGAATTTTTAAAATAATTTTTGGAATTAAACATATCTTTGAAACCACAAAGCCCTTAAATAAATCCCGCCGTCAGAGAGAAAAACTAACAACGCAGTTTTACTATATTTGGCCCACAGTATCGTGAGCATATTGATTGCTTCATGTCTTTCGATTTTTTTTTGTCGCACGGTGTAATAAATAAGTGTGATACGATTTTAGAACTTTATACAGAGTTAACAAAATGTCAACAAAGGGGTACAATAAAGTGCAAGTTTCAAATATCTGTAAAATAGCGGTGATTTTTGACAATCTTTTTGGTGATGGTGCTGCGCATTTTCTCTCATACAAAGTATGCTCGACAAAATTTTTATATGGAATAAAATGCGCAGCATCGTCTATAAAAAATAAAAAAAAAATTCAAAACAAAAAAAAAAAATTCACTTAAATCTGGCTCTTTATTGCACCATAATTGAATGGGCTACAAAACTGCATATCCGAAATTTTTCTAAAAATATTATTAACTTATTCACTGCAGGTCATTAGGATGGCACACTCCTATGTAGACCTTTTTTAAAGAACTGTTTCCAGCTCTCAAGAAAAACGAAAAAATCATATAAAATGCTGCCCAAGCAAAGGGAAAAGAAATTTTCTTTTAAGTTTTATGTTGTAAAAAATTTTAAAATTGCATTTACCCGTAGAATATGCTAGATTTTTACAAAAAATTTATATTAGATAAACAAAAACTGAAATATAGCCACACGGACCTGTTTACAAATAAGCACAAATACCTAGTATGTGCGAAATAATACCAGTGCGACACTTTGACCAGTTTTGACTATTCTTCTTTACATTGAATAATTTGTATTAATTTTATATATTGACCCTAATTTTAATTTTTAGGTGATTTTGTTTTTCACTTTTCGAATCTATGAGTATTTATGATTGTGCCAAAAATTTATGAAAGTGCCAAAAATGGCACTATTGTGCCTACTTTTCCATCACTGATATAAGCAAGATTCAGTGTTTTGACGGGGAATATTAGCTAAGTTATTTCCTTTTTTGGGTCTATATACGAATTCACGAACGAAAGCTCCGGGGGCCAAAATGAACTACTAAGTGCGCATTAAAATTTTCTAAATTTACGTAAATTTTAAATGAAGAAATATTATTATATATTTATATTATATATATATTTCGTATTTAAAATTAAATTTTCTGATGCTTAAGTTGACAGTTCTAATTCTTGATGAGATATAAAACTTTATAACGTCTTCGGAAGTATCTCTCGAAAATCTAGAGACAAAGATTGACTTCTTTGGCGGAACCACAACTAGTTTCCTTGTATCAGACTGAAGCACCGGCGGAAGGGGTTGAGTTATTGCGTTACTCTAGTGGCCGATTTTGTATGACGCGCTCTAGTAGCTTGCTGGTCCTGGTCTTGGGAGCAGCACCAGTTTTTGCTTTTTATACACTTTAGGCAACATTGCTCCGAAAATGCCATCTGGACCGGAAGCTTTGCGATCTTCAACCACTGCTATATGTAGAAAAATATTCAGATCAATGGAGGATAGGAAGTGGGCCTAGGAAATCAGAAATCATTATATAATATAAAAAGGTTTAAGCTAAACCCAATTTAGTTCGCGCATGAGAGAGTTAAACACTTTAACTTAAGCTAAGCTACGCCAAAGCAGAGTTTTTGCCTTTGTGTTTCGATTTGTGCATTTTCCGCAATTAATTTCTCCAGTGTCTGGTAATTTTTTCACAATCAAATTGAATTTTTAAAATGTCATTTCAACTTTTGCGCTGCGGTCTGCTGTGCTATGACAACACAATTGCAACGATATGGCAATAATGTTTAAGCGCGCACACGCTCACACATTTTTGATATAAGCACTCTCGTATCCATCCACTGTTGCAGCAATAAAACAGCGAGTACTGAGTGTAATAAATTAACAAAATAAAATAAAAATAAATTGTGCAGGCATGAGGCAAGTTAACCGCATTAATTGTGGCACAACTGTTGCAGCTGTAATGAAAAATGACTACAAGGATATGTAGACAAGTATTTATGTGTACATATGTATGTTTGTATGTGAATAAGCACAAAAGTTGACGAAGTAGTAGGAAGCGTCATGCGGAAAAGCTCTCCTTTCTTACGCTACCAAAAATACAGAAGGTAACTTGAAATTTTTTGTAACACTCCCTGGTACCTGTTTTATAATATTTTATTCATTATCCTCTTTCCCTTTGCCGCTTCCGTCAAGGCAATTAATACGAAATTTAATATTTTCAATTGTTCCAAGGCGTTACAAAAACTCTCTCTGAGCAAGAAAAAACCAGAAAAATATTTTTAAAACATGTAGCATACTTCAAGGCGCGTAAATCATGCAGTCAGCTGTTGATGCCACACAGCCATACCATAACTATGTGCACGTGTATATGTATGTAGCTCTTGCTTGCTAGTCACTTTATAATTGCAACGCGTGGGCATTGGTGAATGTGTACTGTGTAGAATGCTGCTGTGAGCTGAAGAGCAGGCAACGTTCGCCGCACAAGTGCACTTGGCAGTCTCAAATGGCCGCACCAAGTTGCAATGATTAAGTGTGCGTTCGTGTCCAGTGCGGCAAGGACATGTGACACCTACACTTGACGCCAAAGTGAGGGCTACATACCGTAGATACTAGTGCAAGCGGGAAGAGGGTGCGATGAGTGGTTCTGGTAACATCATGACTGCTGACGGTAAAGGCGTTGACTACTGGTCGCCTTTGTGTGGTCTATAGTTGCATTTATATATGGGTCAATCTATGTGAAATCGACCATTTTTCCAGCTCTTAAGAAAGCGGTCATGAAAAAAATTAGCATTAGTTTAGATTTTGCTTCACATTTTCTTAAGTTACATTTCTATTGCACTGGTACAAATGGTTGTGCGAAGTTATGCGAAGTATGCATAATCAGATCTATAGCTATTTCTTGTGCGTAATTTTATATGGAGTTTTTGCTTTTCTTGAGTGCTGGATACTGAGCTTTACAAAAGTTCATCTAAAGAAAAAAATATTCAATTTCTTTTTTTGAAATTTAGAAACACTCAAAATTTCACAATTTCCCGGAATTCTCAAATTTATTTTTTTTTTTTATTCAGCCTTATCATAAGTTTCATTTTCCCCGAACCGGTTCACTTTTCACTATTGGTTTCCATGGTTTTACTATGGGCGGCTGACAAATTTTCGGGTGAATTTTTTTTTCAGGCGAAACTCAGGATTTTTGGTTTAATTTTTTTAATACAATACCTCCAACTGATGTTAAAAAAAATAAAAATTTTAAGGTGTTTTTTAAGACATGAATTTCTGAATTTTGAAAACAAAAAAAAACATCTTTTTCAAGAACCATTTTTTTCAAAGTAAATAATGTTATGTAAACAATTTTTATTTTAAGAAGGTGGTTTTTTTAAGATATGAATTTCTGAACTTTGAAAAAAAACATTTTTTTAAATTAAATTTAGTTATGTTAACTAATTTTAATTTAACTTAAATTTATTTTTAGTTTAGAGCTTGGCAGACATTTTATATCTTTAAATAAAAAATCTCATTGAGAAATTTCACGATCTTCTAACGTCAGTAAAAGTCATTGTAAAAAAAAATATTAGTAATAAAAACTCTCTGTTTCGCAAACTCTATGTAATTCTAATTTCTAAGATTTCTAATTGGTGAGCGTTTACTGTATATTGCTTTTATAGCTAAAATAGTCTTTGATATATTCAAAAAATAAACTTCCGAAATTCGAGAAATTGTGAAATGTGGAACTTTCGAAAATGTTTTAATTTATTTATTTTTGCAGTACATTGGTCGATTTGGCCTGGATTGACCCAAATTTTTTTATATTTTTTTTTTGTCTTTGATTTTCTTTTATTTTTGGACAACCCAGTTCTATCTTCTCTGAAAAAGTGGCTAGCTTTTATTTATTTTCAGTCAATTTTTTTTCTTCTGCCTGCCTACCGCTTTCTGCAACTTTTGCATAAGTGGCAACAGTTGTTCTGGTTGCTCTTTCCATTTTGTTGCATATTGTTTAAATGTTGCAAACTACTTGTTATTTCCTTATTCTTTCATGCACCGCGTGTAATTGTATATTTTATTTATTTATCTACTCTTTTCGCACAAACTTTTTCTTTAAATAGTTTTATGTCTTCTAAAAAACAAGCAGCAGTTGGTTGAACGTCCGCACTACTTTGTTGCTTTTCAACTTCTTGCCGCTAAACGCACTTCCGACATTTGTCTTGTGCCATTTTCCACCTCCGCTGCAACATTTTTGTAAAACATGCCAACCAGCTGTTTGGGTTTTAGCGCTACAAAATTTAGTTTCACACCATTGTTAGACAAAGAAAATGAGCGGCCTGCATGAAAGGGCACTCCCCCGCATCCGCGCACTCCACCAGCGCCACTAAGTTTTTCAACTATTTAGCTGCAGTTCTTTAAGAGCAATTCACATTTTTGCATTCATACATAAACTCTATACTCCTTTCTCCTTTTTTACTCTCCCTTGTTTTTCTGCACTCCCCTAATGAGCAGTGACTTCTTGAGTGGTTAGTTGGTTCCTTTAGGAATACAAGCATCTACTGTTAACGCCTTGGCCTGCGCACTTTTATGGGTTCATATTTCGTTTAAAATTAGTGAGTTCATTCTTTTCATTGCTATTGCTGGTCCTTGTCCTTGTCATTGTGTTGTAACCCTGCTCTCAGCGGTTAGTCTTCTCTTCGGCGCTGGTTAGTCTTTGTCTTGTTGGTGCACACTGCATATGCGTGTTTGTGTTTTATAATTTAGTTAGAGTGTAAGGACGGCAAGTCCTGTTGCGGTCGGCATGTAATACAGTCTTGTGCAGAAAAATATAAATATTATGTATTTAAGAAGAGACACATAATTTTGTTAAAATAAAATTTCCTGAAATAAGTTACTTTGTGGGATAAGAATTCGGTGCAGACTTCTGCCTGGATCTGCCTAGTAATTTCCTACAATTGTTGGTTGGAAATTGATTGCTTAGAATCCGATTATCAATGTTTGGCTAGAACGTGACTAACTCGGACTTAATCCGGATCAACTGTAGTTAATTCCCGAGTTGATCCGGATCAACGCTGCCGTCTGTTTACGCTTTTAGAGTTATGTTATGAATTGTGCTGATTTAGACCCTTACTTGCTAGAACACCTCCTTTGGGGCGTTTGAGATACGATGTGAAAAGTTGGACAATGATTAGCGAGAAATCGCTTTAGCTTCTCCTCTATTCGTATTCATTATACAAGACAGGCGGTATCGCTTTGAGTGACTTGCTGGATAAGCGTCACCTCGACTGGCCGATAAATTCTTTCAGCCCCTATAAGTGAGTAGGACCAGGCGGAATTATATCCGCCCACTTGCCAAATACCTCTCCGCTGTAAGGAGGTATACCTCCAGCGCTTGCAGGGTCATTAGCGTGACTTTTATTTCGAAAGCCGGCAAAAACTCACACCATCAGCCTATCTGCGTTTTTCCTTAAGACTCCAAAGAGACTGATTGATGAGCCTACTCGAAATAGGATAATGTTTAACGTTGTAGATAAAAAGCCT
The DNA here is from genome assembly GCF_001687245.7 of Rhagoletis zephyria. Taxonomy (NCBI): domain Eukaryota; kingdom Metazoa; phylum Arthropoda; class Insecta; order Diptera; family Tephritidae; genus Rhagoletis; species Rhagoletis zephyria. Next base: position 394,879 of record NW_016157206.1, read on the forward strand.
CGACACCGTAGGTAAGGCTGCTAGAGAATGGATGGGGTGGGACTTAGGCATAAACGACTGGACTGTACTTATTGATTTTACATAAAATTAACAAAGGGTAAGAAATAATCTCAAAACGTAAAATAAATAAAAAAAATATGCTTTTATTTTCCTCTCTACTGTACTCATTACAATTTACCAACGCCATTAAAATGTAATTTCGGCTGCAATTTTGGCTTGCATAAATCTCCAAAGGGAGTTAAACTACTCAGCTTGCTATAGAAGTGAACAACTTGTACGAAAACTTTGTCAACTCAGGCTAACCAAAGGCACGTAAACCAAAGCAAGTTTGCATGCACTTGAGTTTAATAAAAAGGGATATATGCAAGTGTGTGTAGGAAGTTCAAGGAAACTAAAAAACAATGCTTGGTTAAGTTGAAGAGTGCGACAAACAAATTCAGTGTTATGCAAAAATTGTGTAGTTAAGTGATAAAAAACATTTTTTTTTAGAATTATACGTATTACCTAATTTAGACAAAACCATTTTATTATTATTATATTTATTTAAGAATGATTTGCCAAAATTGTGTAACCGATAAAAAATATTTTTTTAGTTAGAAAAATATTACATATATATGTAAGTATTTAAATTTAGGAAAAAATATTTTTTAATAATAAAAAAAAATATTTTTAATGTTTGCCTATTTAATAAATATATTGAAAAATATTTTTTTTAACAAAAAAAAAATAATTTTTTTCCTAAAAAAAAATTTTTTTCTATTTAAAAAATAATTTTCTAAATTTAGAAAAATATTTTTATCAACCACGCAGTTCTGTTAAAGACAAGTTTTCAAAAATAAATTTTAAGGTCGCGCGAATTCATCTTAAAATAGCAAACAATTTTCAATGCAAAAATCAAACAAAGCACTTGGTTGATAATGGAATATGAAAAGGCCGAACAATTTGTGCAACATGCACGCCGGCGCAAACGCATTTGCATATTATAAGCGTGTGAAGTGGTGCTCGTCGAGCGGAGTGCATTTCGGAGCCTCATACATAAGTACATATGTAGTAGTAAAACAGGCATCATTGTGAATCAATGAATGGCTCACTGACTGACTAACTGGCGAACGCCTTGATGCAGCAAAGTGGCCCAATAATGGTGATTACTGTGTCTCGCCAATGATGATAACAGCAATGATGATGATGATGATGATGATGATGACGAGGTTGATTGCGCAACAGTAGCATATGTAAACGCTTGATTTGCAAGTTGCGCATACGACCCGTCGGCCCCCAAAAGGCACGCAAAGGCACAGCGCAGCAGCACAACAGGGAGCAGTCGCACAAACAAATACACACACACACACACAGTTGTATTGCCTTCATAATGGCAGTGCGCATTCATTTTGCTAATTACTGCAGTCACCCTCATACAACGCATAAGTACTCGCTCCTGGCCTCTGCCCTCCGATTCCTACTACCTACCATTTTACATATGCACTCCTGTACTCCTGCACTCCTGCATCCCTAATTGCTTCCGCCTCAGCCATTTAACCATCGATTTGCATTTTGCATTTTCATTTGCAATCTGTATTGGCTCATTGACTGCTACTGCTGGTGCTGGTCTTTATGCTTTTTGCTGCTTGCTGCCTTTTCACAGTTCTGAGTGCGTTCCCTAGCGCACTTCAGTCTTAAATTGAATTCTTCTTCACTTACTTATGTATATGCACGTCACTCTTTTTCACAAGGGAGTATGTACTTTTGTGTGTGTATTTATGTGGCTGTAAAGGGGTTAAAGTGTTGCTTTCCTCGTACTCGAACGTAAATATCGACAGCAGTCATTTATGTAGAGTAGTAGAAATCAATGTGAAAATTGATTAGAAATTGTTTGCTTTGCACTTCAATTGTTAAGTGCGTACAGCGAGAATTTAATATCATTAAAAGTGGATGATGTTAATTTACCATAGACAGGGTAAGGGGCAGTAGGCAGGAGGGCGCAATAAAGAAATGAAGCAACAGTATGCAGATTTAACACTTCTTTAAAGGAAAAAATGCAGCAATTTTTAGCAAAATGCTGCATATTTTAAAGGATGGAATGGAATAGAATTGTGGGTGGCCGGAAACAGTATTTGTATTGTACTTAAAAGGCCAAAAGACAGGATTTGGAGAAAGGGATATATAGGCGCGGCCGTTTCAGGAAACAGTTGGTTATTTTTTAGGTGTGAATAGTGCACCAACGGTGCTCGGCTTGCCTTCATCTGCGCCGCCAGGCTCGGATTTGAACAGAGGCCAAACCCCTGAATCCAGGGTGTTATGCGTTCGACCGTGCCTATTTTAAAATTTGCAGTCAGGGGGTCTAAAACATCAGAAGTATTATAACAGAGCCTTCCTGACACCAGGCCGGATCGGGACCTAACGGTGGAATTACCATGGCAAGGGGCGCTACAGTTGGGGGCAGTTGGATTGTTTGCTTCCCGCCAATATTTTTGACCACTGGCTCCGCCTCGTCGAGTAGGTGGTCGTACGGCCAACATGAATGAATTAAAAAACAAAAATAACAAGGAAGAGAAGAGGAAAGAGAAGGAGAAGGATGACAGGGAGAGTGAGTCGCTCGCAAGAGTCGCCATGGGGGGCGTCGATAAGGGCGCATCGAATGTCGGTTCTGTTAGAGAGAGGGAGCTGTTAGGAATAGAGAGGAGGGAAAAGCCCTATCGAAGAACATAGCAGCCCTTAATATAATTCAATACCAGGGAGCGGTAGTGGACCCTACAGACCGGGAAGCTGAGCGCCTTATATGGGCTAGAGAATCTGTAGAAAATGGTTCGACAGCCAAACATTTGCATTAAGCGACCCGGATGAAGCGGAAGAGGTCGGCGGAGGGGGAGAAATCCACCACGAAACGACGCTGTCGACATCCAATGCTACAAGGCCGGAAAATGACGGCATATCGGTGTCGCTTCAAGCTCCTGGGCTAGCAAGCAACGGGCAGTGCCTAAGAGCTGCGAAGAAGGCGAACGAGGATCGACACAACGACGCCGCCCCGGCGTCGAACTCCGAGGCGGTAAGGCAAAGGAGCGATGGTTGTCGGCTCCCTGGCGCAACACTGAGCGAGGTAGGCAGGCAGTATCTGACGGTGGTGCTTATGGACCACAGCGAGCCCTATGGGCAGATGACCACCGAAATGTGAAAATCTGTCGATAGGGAACTTCCCAGGCAGATGATCAAGGAGATCTATGAGGAGCCATGAACGAAAGAAGAGACAAGTGGACCATATACACTGTGAGTGTCCTCCTATTACCAGACTGCGATTCAGTCTCCTGGGATGTAACTTGGAAGCCGCTGCAAATATAGGATACAAGAAGGTTTTATAGTTTGCCAAGAGGACTGCGATGTTCCTCAGCATTGCTCCTGGCGCTCAGAGATTAACTGTAAAAGGGTCGTAGCTTAACTGATAACGCTTTGGGTCGTATTGGTCTCTGCGAAGCCACGCAGTTGCTAGCCAGCTTACCTAACCTAGCCTATTCCCTACAAAGAGATTGAAATATATCACAGATTTCCCAAAACAATAATTCTAGTCCTCTGGTTGCCCTATTAATCATGTATTTATTTGATTCTGTGTTTTTCGAACCGGTGACAGGAATCATTCTTCGGACTCCCGGCTTAGCCGATTAGCCTCAGTTAATAAGTAATTTTTTAGTCGTAGAGGCTATATTCACGTCACATAAAGAAGATATTATCTGCCGAAACCGCTTTTTACTTTTATTTCGAAGCGGATGTAAAACCAGATCTGGGAGCCGTTTTAGCTGAAGTTTCATTGCGAGCCTCTGGCTGTAAGAGCTTGTATGCAGCCGGTATATCTGATGAACAGATGATAGACATCAGTTTATTCTGCAAATGAATAACTTTATTTTTAGTGATCCAAAGCTTTTTTCGCCTTGGTCACCGGATCACGTGCACAGCCTGATCACCGGATTCATAGAGCTCGAATGCACATTTTTCTATTTGATAATCAACCCCATCATCTGACATATCGTCGGTGATACTGCAAAACGTTCTATGTCACTTATTACCTCTGGTGCTTAATCGATCTGTTATCTGTATCTGAGCGCTTCTGGCAATCGTTCACCTTCATCAGCCAAAGGTAGACAGTTTTGCCATGCATTTATTAGGGTGTAACGATTTACAGATGCATTCCGGTGCGAGTAAGAGACCATCTATGTGCCGAGGGTACTAATAAACATAGACCGTTTTGCAGTATCACCGTCGATATGCCAAATTTTTCAACACACGACGTTTTATACTGAAAAAGATTTATAAAAAAAAACTTTAACAAAAATAAATATATGGGTACTAAATTTCGAAGATATGCATTCTTTACTTCTTCCTTGTCTGTTTGGAAAAGTGCATGCAATATAGTATTGTATTATTTTTTGTTTTGTTTAAACTCAACAAAAAGCCTCAATCACCACCGTAACGAATAAAGTCATTTGACAGTCAATTGACTGTCTGCATATGCTAATACCAATCAAAGTACCCGGTACACACGCCTAAAGTCACTCAGCATTGACCACCAACTCCCCGCAACCGGCCAGTAGAAAGAAGCCTCAACTTCAAAGAGCTCATTATGCTGGAAGAGAAGAGACTGAACTTTCAAAGTTCAAAAAACAAAGCGAAAAGCCAATCAAATAAATTTCAAACCTCACCTGACCAAATAAAAGGGGTGTCCAAGCCGACAAAACAAAAGGTGGGTGGCATGCGAACACAAACATAAGCGTTAAATGAGACGTTGCTGAACACGCAGTTTGGGTAGATAAATGGACACAGAGAGGACATAAATGTCTGCTGACATGCCAGTGTGTGAGTGTATTACGTTTTATGTTCATATGTATTTGTTTGCATAAGCGCATATTTCTCCCAGTGTTATTGTCCTTTTTTGCGGTGATTTGCTTGACTTTGTTTGCTTGCTTTCATTGTTTTTGTTGTGCTACAATTTTCCGGTTATAATTTGAATAGGACATGGGCCGCACTCTCGAGCTAAAGCAAAGGCCAAAGCAAAAACAATAGTAATGACGCTTTGTTAAAACAAACAAACAACTATTCTAAAAACCAATAAAAATTCCAAGAACAATGTTATTGCAAGCAAATAAGTTTTGAAAACCGCATTTAAGCCACTAATGTGCAACCACACAACGACAATTTCGAAATGCCAAGGCAAATGAGAACGCAGATTAACTACGATGTTGGCAATGGTGAAGTTGGTTGTGGCGGCGATGGTAAGGTACAGGTCGTTCAACCAAATTGCATTGTCAAATGGCAAATGACAATCAACAAAGTTAGTAGATACTATAATAACTAGTGGGCTATCTGTGCATACAGCATATGCAGTTTTCATTTGAGAAAAGTGTATGTTTGAAAACCATTGCATATGGCTTGTTTTATAAATAAATTTTTTGGTTTTCGAAAATAAAATTAGTTGCAATTGCGGCAAGACAAATTACAAATTACTAAAATAAATTTGTTAAATGCAGCTACATAACTTCTCTTTGAAGCTGTGGTCTTGTTTATAGCCACTGCAGTTGTGGTAAGGCTTAAGCATCAAACAATTCGATGTCTTAATTAGAAGAGGCCAGCCCTCAACCTCTTTCTACCAAAAGTTACTTTAAGTATTTGTAAATTTGCCAAATTATTTCATAAACCGGTTGAGAAGTGCATATGAGCAAATCTCACAAGTTGGTTTTTTTAGTGTCACTTCCTTCTGCCATCAGAACCAAAAAAAAAACGCTAAATCATGCTGCCATTTTTTTAATTTGGTGGCACACTCTTGAAACTTCACAGATATGTTATATTGGATGCCAACCTCCATTGCCTCTAATTAGAATATTCCATTTGAAAACTTCCCAAAGTTATTAAAAAGAAAACAGTTGTAATTTTTTCGAGTGACAATCAAAAAATGAATAACTCGGTACTTTTTAGTCTAAAAGCAATTTTGAAATTTTGCGATTTTTTAATGTAATGTTTTGTTATGTTGTGTTGTGTTATGTTATGTTATGTTGTATTTTGTTATATAATGTTATGTCATATTAGGTTATGTTATTTTGTGTTATGTAGTGTTATCTTATGTTATGTTGTTTAGCGCTTTTCACCTTACCCCTCCACAGCCCAACTTCACATCACCTCAACTAACCTCATATCAACTCCTCTCAATACACCTCAATGCATCTCAGCCCAACTCACCTCATTTCATTTCAAGTCAACAATTAACGTCCCCTCGCTCCAACTCAACTCACCCCAACTAACGTTAATGTATTCCTTCGTTTCATCCTCTTCAAGCTAGGTTTGTAGTTGTTTCTAATGGTGCACCTTCCTACACCTTGGTGATGACATACATGGGAGATCTTTATTCAAAAATTGAATTTGGCAATTTATGTGTGTCAAAAACTTAATCCCAATGACAACGCTTGCAAATGGAAACTTACTAAATGCCAACAACAAGTGAAGAGCACTTTAAAGAGCAACACCTGCGAATAAATAGCTTAAAGTCAATAAGCCCAAAAATTTGGAATGATACTATGAATGTGTCAGCAGGTAATGGGAAATCAATTCAGGCGAACAAATTGTTAAGCCTACAAGGAAAGTGCGACGAAAAAATACCAAGTGACCAAATCACGAAAATCTGTAGGTAAGCTTAAAGAAAATTTGTGAAAAAATTTATTGTGAATGGTGTAAATGTATGGCTGTATGCTATGCATATATGTATCTGTAAATAAAAATGCATCCAAAGTCTAAAGGCCACCGCTGCGTATAAATAATGCCCTTCGGTCTGAGGCATGGGCTAGACAGTGCAGACATCATTTGTCTGTGGCGTTACACCGGCGACATTTGGTGGCCAAAAATGCTATGCTACTGAAAAAAGAAACGAACTAAAAGAATATTTTACAAGGCGTAGAGGTGCACGTCGGGCTGGCGATTATTCACTAAAGCTCTGAACTTTCGTTATGTCTCCATCTTTTGCTCACCTGTTTCCATCTCTCTTAATTCGGAAAGTTGCAATAGCCACATTTCTTGGTTTTTTTAACATCTCAGCACAAGCGAAAGAAAACTAGTTGCTGGCTACGAAGTGATTTCTTTCGCAAAAAAATCACTCAGCGGAAATGGTAGTGACGTTCGATGGCTTCACAGCTCTACATATGCTGGAAGATTTTTCATTGGTTATGAATATTTGCTTTACGAAATTCTTTGTTTTCACTCAAAATTTCTCTCGTTAAAATTTTTAGAACTACATATTAATTTCTCGTCGAGCTTACTAAAGTACATTTATTCGATTCACAAATCACCAATTGACATCGGCAATAGCGTCAAGAAGTTGCTACGAGTATATTGCGTCAAGAGGTTGCATTTGTACTCGTATTCGTATTAGAAATCAAATTCGTATTCGTATTTTCCTTCGTTGCGTATTCGTTCGTATTCGCATTTGTACTCGAATTCACTTTCACGTTCGCGTTAGTATTCGTATTTACTTCGTATATGTACTTAAATTCGTACTCATCTGAATATTTATATTCGTATTAAAAATCGTATTCTTTTATGTATTAATAATCGTAATCGCATTGGTTTACAGGACCTTAGTAGTGTTAGCATTTGCATTCGATTCGTAATCGCATTTGTATTCGCAATAGTATTCTTATTAATACATATGTATCTATTCGTATTCGTATAGTAATAGTATTCGTATTCTTGATCGCAAGCCTATCCGTATATTCGCATATGCATTAATTCGTATTCGTAATTGAATACATTCGTAATTATAATTGCATTAATTGGTATTCGTAATTATATTCGTATTTCTTTCGTATCTCTAGCTCATTCTGCTAAGTTTTGCAAAAAAAAATTCATCATTTCAGAACAATTTAAAACATTTAGCGAATAAGTATTTTGCCAAGAAAAAGTTCATAGGAAACAAAAAAAAAAACGTATCAAGAAAACTTTACACATACGAACACACAAAACGCGCTCGTCTACCAGCCTCAAACGGAAGTGTTTTCGGGTGAAAGTCTTTTAATTGAAGTGGCCATTTGGCTTGCTTGTCTGACCAATGACCAAAATGTCTAACGCTTCCTCAACAAATGTCCTTCCGCCATTCACTTGCTGCTTGCTTTATCCTTTCGCTACCGTTTTCTTGTCACTTGGCTTGGCTGTTGAATGCTGCAAATGATGATGTTTAAATTCAATGATGCAGTTAAGTGGACAATTTCTTTTTACCAATTTGTTGTACGTCTATTTCTTTGACTATTTGCCACGTACATAAACTCACTCATACACACACACACACATACACACACACACACACACACACACACACACAAAACACAGGAAATGTGCGCTTTGTCCGACAATCGAAAAGAAAGAAAACAAACACACTCACACACATATATATATTTAAGTGCTCAATTGCTTTTTCTGCTTTCTTTCTTTGTTGTAAGCTGTATATTGCTTTGCTTGTCTCCACCATCTCAGCTTGTTGGTAGATATTTTTGACAAGTTCGGTGTTGCTGGAATTTTTAAATGTAACCTTTTTTTTCGAAGCTCAAGCAGACGCTTGTATTACTGTCCTCAACAAAATGGTGCGTCGCACGTTTTTTTTTCTGGCACATCCTTCTTCCTGCCACCTTGCTCTTCTTAAGCTTTGTGTATTTGCTAAAAAATCTATGCATGCTGTAAAGGAATTTTTCTGGCTAATTGCCACTTTGTTGCCTGCAATGACTACCCTGCCATTAGCCACTAGCTGCTGTCCATAGTAATTATGCGGAGTGTTGTTTTTTGATAAGCCGGCTTTTAATAAGCAATGAGTAAAAAGTGTCTAATTGCGCTGGGATTTATCTAGACAATTTTCATATGGTGTAAGTGCAGAGGTGCAGTTCATATAGACTTTCAAAATAAGTGAAATGAGCGGTAATTATTTAATATGAATCAGATTTTTAATGGAAACTCCTGCGTATTAACAGTTGGAATTGCGCTGGGATATTCGCACATTTCTGAGTCACGTACCTACGTGAAGGAATTTCGTATGAAGGGTTAGATTAGCTTTGGATGGTGAGCATGAAAACTTAATACTTGCAGTCGGAGGAATATTTTGCCGTTGTTAGTTTCTCTTGTATGGATAGACATAACCAAGCGAATTCTTCCTGGTCCAGAACTAATTGGTATACCCTTTGCCACTTGTAAGATGCTGCTTAGTGATCGGCTAAACTCTCTTGGAAAAGAGGACATACGTATCTATCGTTGTGGGGACTGTAATCGGGCACTGTCTAATAGATAAGCATGCAGAAAGTCTCGGCGTGCCTTTCCGAAATGCTGCAGAAGCTGCAAGGACTACGAAAAGGAGAAAATACTCTTGCACAACTTGTGCAAATGCTCTACACTGTGCGGAAGCTGCGGCTGCGTCAACTGGGCTCACCGTTCCTGGCCGACCTTAGGGAGGTTCCAACTAACAACGTAAGGTGCCTGATGAGATTCATCAGCGACATGAAGTGGTTCAACACGGATGGTACAATCACTTGATGGAGCCAGCAAGCTGATGACGTATATTTCCACTTTCATATAAAAAGGTTTTTGGTTGGATAAAATATTAGCTTTTTCCAGAGTTTATTATTTTTCTATACCATTACTTATTGAAAATGTTTGCGTGTATATCGATGGCTGAGTGGAAGATCGACCTATCTCGGCAGCCAGTTCCAAAACGCTCTATCTCAAAAAACTTTTCAAGAAGGCCCTATTTCAGAAGTCGTAAAAGAAGTAACTAAAAAAATTTAACTACCAACTAAAAAAATTTAACTACCATTTTTAGCCACAACGACATTTTTGGCTCTTTTTTAGCCCTTTTTTAAAGGAATTTGGCTACCACTAAAAATTAAAAAATTATTCGTGGAACACTGTTCCTGACACTCCTCATCGTACCAGTTGTTTCTTCGGGCTCGCTAAAATCCGACTACTTCTTCGGCAGCGGTACTTAATGAACGGGAAATGTGATTCCACTGCTCGCATATGTCGGTTTCTTGAAAAGTGAGAGCATGTGTGAGAGTCGAGTAGGGAATACATTGGCCATCTGTTGTGACTACACTTTTTCGCCATTAAGAGCATTAACTTGGCGGCAACAAGATAGTGGCGCGAGTCGATGTTTGGGCCTCGAAGTGTACGTATGCCCAAAACACTGAAAGCGCACCTTTCGTCTATCACAACATGATTGATTTGGTTTATCGTTTTTCGATCTGGTCGCAGGCAGGTAACTTGATGGGATCTTTTTATGTTTGAACTTAGTACTACATACTACCATGTTTCGAGCCCCGACGAAGTCCATAAGCCTCAGTCCGTTATCGGACTCCCAAAGATCCCTTTCTTGCCCACCCTGGCTTTGAAGTCGCCAAGCTCGATTTTGATATCATGGCGGGGCAGCCCTTGGTTGTTCGCTGCTAGCGCTCTTGGAAGAGACCCTTGGACGCCTGAGAGAGCATCGGGGTGCACGATAGTACTCGGCGACGGAGTCTCTCTCCCACCTCAAGTCCAACACCGAATTGGCGCTCCTTTACACGGCAGCTAGAGTAGACGTCGCAAGGCCCGTTCAAAGATTTTCTTGGTTATACCACCTTCGTCCTCACGAGGACATCAAACAGCCGGGCAGGGCATCTTCCCCTATTATGGGTCCGGACATTCCAGGTGCATACCTTCAAATCGTAGTCCTTTAAACGTTTGCCGTCGTGGTGGTACTATGTACATAGGTATATATTTACATCATAAGTTTGGATTTTATTCCAAACAGTTTCTACAGCAGCTTTCCTTGGAGGTTTAGTGGGTATGAAGGTTTTCGTTTTATGGTCCCAGGGAATTCGATTCCCATATTCTAGATTCCCTAAAGATATTTTGATTCGTTCACGAATAACTATAAAAAATTAGGAGTTTTCGAATTTTTTAAGTATTTTCCCGTGCTTCTCCTCTAATTTCCCCTGGAGGAATTTTCAGGTTTAAGGTGTTTCTCTCGGAGGGCTGTTCAACCAGCTTTTTATTCAATATCAAATTATAATCTGGAGCAGGTATCCAATTTTGTCGATCTTGGTATCACAATGGATTCCAAACTCAATTTCAACCATCATATTAATGTTACAGTCAATAAAGCCAAAGGCGTTTTTGCATTTGTAAGGCGATGGTCAAAAGAGTTCAAAGATCCTTATGTTACAAAAGCTCTTTT
>NW_016157206.1:406183-494393 GCF_001687245.7 Rhagoletis zephyria
TTTTGAACTAAACGAATCATTCCGTGGTTTATGTCAAGATTTTAACTGTCATTCCAGCACGTTTGACGTATCGGACTCGATTTTTACTATAAAGAAAACTATTATTTCCACTCTCAATAATTGAAATACTATCTTTAGCATATCCAATCAGCTGATGAATTTGATTCTGTAGCTGAATAGTTTTAGATCTCGACACTTAACAAACTCCTGTTTCCACTACTCGGCACCAAAGAACTAAAAAAAAAAAGGTTCCGTACGTCATGCGGACTGCACCCCTGGTGTCGGTTGGGCGGGAATGGAGGGTAAAAAGCCGTTGGGATTAATTAATTAAGCGGGGATCACACGATTTGTATTTCTGTATATTTTGGCAGTCGCAGAGTGGTATTGTCTAGAAATTTTTTATCGAGAATGAGTTCAGCTCAATAAAATATTTCCTCTAAACCCTACTCAGTAGTTGGTAAAATGTAGGAATATACATATACAAATGTACAAATCGTATGATCCCTGCTTTAAGCCGTCTTCGAACGGCAAACGGTTTTTATAGAAAGTTTCTTCATGACACCATAACAGTCGAAAGCTTGCCACGAGCGACGACCGCTTTAGGGAAAAGCATTTTGTTGGATGATGGTCTCACCAGGGATCGAGCCTGGATAGGACAGCGTGGTAGTGCGAACTTACACCCAACCGGCTACGATGACCGCCTTAATATAGTACACTCGCAGCAATACAATAAACTTGTTTTACAATCGAGGCTAATTTTTATTTTCTACTTGAATTTGTTTTTAGCTAAAAGCGCTGCCAAAGCTCACTAACTCACTAGCTTTCTTAAATTAATTACCACTTTTCTCCAGTTTATCATTTATACCTAAGTCTACATACTTATACACATAAATTCACCTTAGCTGCGGCTCATTCAACTAACTACTTACGACTTTAATCACCTGCAAAGGACATTATCAACGATATACAATGTTTGTTCAACAATAAAGGTGTCCAAGCGTGTGTGAAGCTGATTTTATGCTAATCACTTAAGACAACAAAGCCAATCAGCATGTAAATATGCAATTGCATGCAATCACCCCCGCACATTCGTATAGTATACGTAAATACATACATACATACATACATACATTGGCCATGGTAAGCTTGGTCTTGTGTGATTCCAAAGGTAGCTAAACAGTAGCCATCGAGCAAATGAAGGAAAATGAGCTGTTGGTGGGTTAGTTAAGCAGTCGAGTAGCCGGAAGGCGACTTTGTGGCTTTTAGTCAACGAGCGTAAAAACAACAAAAACTGCAGAAAGTTTGCAATGCGACACTGGCTGGTCGAGCATACTATGTAGAGTAAGGCAAATAAGCTGAAGAGGATTGGTTGATAATTTGAAGGGAGTAAAAATTGTTACATGCATTTGTAGGTGTATGTATGTAGGTGTTTGTGTGGAAAAACTTTGCATGGCCAGGCAAACGTTGTGCTGCAGTGCATGTGTGAAAGTGTTAATAGAATGTGAGCGTGTGTGTGAGTGTTTTTGAACCCTTTGGCTAAATGCAACACTATGCATTTACAAACATACTTACAAGCACACGCGAAATGTGGACCTAAGCGCTATGAATATTATGGTGTGTATATTTCGCCCCGTTGAGTGTTAAATGGTTTTCATGTATTCGTGTAATTGCGAGTTAGCATGCGAAAGTATTTTAATTGAATTATTTTCATTATTCCTGCTGTAGTTATTGCCTTCTCTGAGCTTTATCCCAACGCTGGCGTTGTTTTTATACATTTTTTTGTTGCTGTTTTTATTATTTTACAAAAATTTACTTATAAAATGCATGTAAATTTCAACAACAAAACCCAGGATAAACTCATAGCAGCGGCACAAATACACACACACACACACATATGTATACTATGTACATTAGGCATATGACTTTTTTCTAAAATTAAATATACCTATGAAGAGAGAATGGGGAATGATGAAACATCAGCAACAGTCACTTTTTTCTCAAAATTCGTTACAAGAAAATCCCCCAGAGAACTTCGAGCAAAATCAATTTTCAATTCAATTTTTTTTCAAATTATTTGGTCTCTAAAATGTCAAATCTTGTTAATTTCGTTTTAAAAAAATTCTGAATTGTCAGAATTTATTTGCATGTTAAAACTTTTTTAACCAACTTCAAAACAAGGAAGAGGTTATCAATTCGTCGGAATATTTGTATATATATATATTTTTTAAATTCTTTTATTCTTTTTTCATCGGAAATGTAGTATCTCAGAGGTGGTCCCATACCCATCTGGTTTTGATCCGATCATTGGATCATGAAAAAATTAACGGTACTCCTAAATTTATATATGACATTTGAACTCGTTTTTTTTTTTGCTTTAAAATTACTTGTCATACGAAAGAAGCGATTGAAAATTATTTTGGTACATTCGCCTAATTCAGTAGCACAAACACTGATTACTGGGCCTTGCAAAAGATGTATCGATACTTCTGGAAGCAAAAGAAAGAAGAAAGAAGTTTCAGCGGTTTTTAACTGACTTCAAAACAGGAGGAGGTTATCAATTCGTCGGCATATTTTTTATGTATGTTACCGCATAACTCCGGACCACGTTAACCGATTTCTATATTATTTTTTTTTTCAATGGAATGGTGTTACCTCAGAGGTGGTCCTATACTATTTAATTTGGGTTAGGTCCGATCATTGCATCATAAATTCTGAATTTTTATAAGAGAATTGAAGTCGTTTTTTTATGCCTGAAAATTACTTATTATTACTTTTTATTTATTTCTTTTATTTGTTAAGTTTTTGTTAGTATTTCATATGGCAAACCTTGATGTTAAAAAACATCAGAATACTTTTTGACATTATAGAGATCAGAAGCAAATAACAAAATACTAACTGTTTAATATGTCTTGATTCTTTTTTTGACTTGGGAGTTTTTTGATATTTTTTCCAGCACATTTTTTGTTTTAAATGTCGTATGCCTAATGCACATATTGGATGTACATATGTATGTATATATTTATGCAAACAAATTTAGTTTTGTGAAAAAAATTTCGACACGTCTATTTGTGTATAAAAATTCGTTCCGACAAATGAACTCGCAAAACATTTAAATGAGTTAAGCGACAATTTGTTGTTTCAAACGAGTAAGGCGCAAAAACAAATGCCTTGAGGTGCTTTTTACACTTCGTGTATGGAAGTTAAATATAGCAATTAAAGGGTCAACGAGAAAGAAAAAAAAAACATTATGCCATATGAATTTGGAGTTTTAAGGGTAGATATGTATAAAGGCGCGAATTGATTGAGCAGAGTGAGAATAAATTTATTAAAGCAGTTGAAAAGCGAACTTTTACTGTGATGATGGGAGGGGTAAAGGGAAAGTGCAAATGAAAGCATTTCTTATGGAAATTTTTGTTGTTTTTGTAAACATATTCCAGACTTGTAGGGTATCCAACGCTTTTAAAGTTTACACCTGTTTTATAAGAAATATCGTTTTATATCGATTTCAAATGATAAATGTTTGTTATGAGTATCTGATCGAGTTGCTTTTGTTGAAGTCGGTTTATTTGACAAATAAGCAATCCCTAGATGTATGCAACGTATAATGAGTATGGTGTTTGTAATATTTTATTATTAATTTATTTGTGTCTGTTTGCACGCGCATAACTCGAAAACTAAGGCATGGAATTGAATGGAGTTTTCACTGATGCATTGCTAGGGGTCTAACTTAAAATATAGAATGAAAAAAATTAGAGAGTTGCCACCTGTTTTAAAATTTCAGGTTAAGTAAATTGATAAGAAAAAGTGAATATTGAAATATGGGCGTCAAAAGAAAGAAGTTTCAGAAAGCTAACAGACGGAAATATTTTTTGAGGGTTATCACCTGTTTGAAAATTTTAATTAAATATAATTTTTAAACTGAAGAGGGCTAGAAAATTTTACTGCTAAAAATATTTTTGAGGAGGGTTGCCACCTGTTTGACAAATTGTATTGCATTAAATTGATAAAATAAATGAAATCAATATTTGTAACTATAATAAAATTGTAACAGATGTTGTCTGTATATTATAGATATTAAAGAAAAAGGAATATGGGGGTCTTTATTAGAACTACAGAAGCCAAATCAACAATTTTTAGAATTTTTGCCCGCCTGTCTGTCTGTATATTTGTGCGCGCATCACTCGAAAACTAAAGCATGGAATCGAATTCAGTTTTCACCATCTGTATCGCCAGATGTCTAACTTACAATATAGAAGAATAAAAAATAGAGAGTTGCCACATGTTTGAAAATGTCAGTTCAAGTAAATTGATACGATAAAGTAAATATTGCAATATGGCAGTCAAAAGAAAGACGTCGTTTAAAGAACGTTTGAGCTGTCTGTTGCTGCTTGCCAGTATTGCCACTTTAAAAGAAACTTTCCCAAGGGAAATGCTAGCCTGAGTTCATAAGCTCATGTCTTCAACATGGCGCCCTGCCTGCATCCGCTGCAGCGCTTCTGGGCGGTTTTAGGGACCCACTGCTTCTTCGAGTGTGGACATATTGGCCTTCTATCTGGAAGTATATAAATGAAGACTAAAAGATACGTAAGTGTGCAACGCAACTTTGTATGTTTAGGATGCGTTATCATTTTATATTTGGGTTTTGTTAAAGGTAATGGACTGATGCGCCCTCTTCGGCGAGGTACGAAATAGTGATGACGTTGGTGATGACACGTAATTCTATTTTTCGGCAGCTGTTGGTTATTTAATTTACATTGATCACACATAGAGAAACTTGCAAAAGATAATTTATATTTTTGAATAGGTGATATTAATGAGAATGCCTTCTGAGTGTTGCTGGTAGGGTCCGCGATCGAAACAAGCTCGAATACTTCTTGCAGAGTGGCATGAAGTTTCCGTTGACGAGGTGGAGAATTGGGTATGATTTTTGTAAACCGAATGGAGGCCAAATGCCTTATCAAGCGCTTAGCAGTCCTTATGCTGTAGTAGAAATACCGTAAGAAAGCTGTACTTATTTCAATGGTGATGTTTTCTGATCATAATAGTGGGGTTGCTTTTGGAAATTCTCTCGCTGAAATTTACGATTGATGTATGGGATGTTCTTTATTTTGAGCTATTTCTTTATAGCGAAATTTGTTCGGGTGATTGAAGCTTGTGGAGTGTGAGCTGGAATGGGGTTGGTTCTTCCTCGGTGGCTTCGAGACGGTACTTTGTTTTTGAGTATGGCACGAGTAAGCATGCTGGTTTCTCGTACTGCGCCTGCATTTCGTAGAGGTTAGTCCGGAATTTGTTTGTCCTTTGCTGACGATGTTGGGTGATAGGGTTTCTGAGAGGAGCTGGAATTGGAGTGCTTATGTATTGGCGGTAGCCACCCTGCCGGGCCGAAATGTTCATCGATTGGGGCTAGATGCGATTGCCTGATGGCTGATTTCAAGGAATCATTGGGAGATTCATTTTCCTTACTGGTCAGAGATGGTGATTTCGCTTCTCCATTAAGAGTGTTCTGTGGAGTAGAACATGAAGAAAGCGAATCATTTGTTTTGTACTTGGAGACAGAAACTTGCGGGATGGAATGTTTGGAGAACTCAATAATGTCTGATAGGGTGAGGGCCATTGGGTATTGAGTGATGTCTTTGGGGATCGACATCAGTGCAGTGGACCGTAGGGTATGCCTCGAAGTAGCATACTATCCTGTGGCATAGAAAAGACACAAGTGCGCAGCAATTTCCGCCTCGCCCCACCCGTGTTATACCAACATCTATTTCTGCGTATTTATAAGAAACGGAACAGCGATGAGTGAATTCGAGTTATGGATTTTGTTATAAGAAAATGAAATCTCATTGAAAAACTCCGCAATTATTTAAAAAAATGTCTGGTCCTTTGTCCATAAACAAATTTTACCACCTACCTCGTTGCACTTAAATTATCAAATTAACTCATTAATTCTACCTTAAATTCATCATTTAGTATGTACAGAATTTTTTCTCTCACTTCCCTTAAACGCCTAAACTTGCTTCACTTTCATTTGCGCACAAAATTTGTTTCTTGCATTTCATTTTCCGAAAACTACTCAAAATCCATCTATATACTTGTTAGAGCCATTGATTGCGGCAAAGACCATTTCGCAATCTCCTTGCTCCTCGCCGCACATCTTCTGCCTCCTTCCACTTACCATCCAACACCATACGTTAACGCCGCTACAAAGTGTGTTTAATTCCCAATTCATATGCAAATTTATTTTATCGCTATTTCAACATCATCGTCATCGTCAGCTGCACACCGACGCCAACACCAACACCAGCACCAGCACCAGCAACGGACCAAAATCATTGCCGTAGCCATCTCTTGTACCAATAGTCATCATCCATTGTCAGTCAAGCGGCGAACAAGCTGCGTCCGTCCATCCGTTCGCCTCAGTCGTCAACTCAGCTTCCTTGGCATTGTATTCGTCGTTATGCTATGGATTTTCGACTTTTCTGTTGTTCTTGCAGTGTTCGCCCCTGCCGCATCTATTCTATCCATCCTTCATGTTCATGGCATTCATTATGGCTTGTAAATGCGCATTTCATTGACGTTTTACCCCAACATTTTACGCTCCTCGTAAGTGTTGGACCACTTCCTGCTTGCATGCATATTTTGTGCAGAATTTTTTCCTTTTCCTTTCTTTTTCTCTCCCTGGCTCAACAGCCAGCTTTCACTTCGTTCGGTGTTACGTGTACATATGTACATACAAGAGCATATTCACACCGTAAATTCGACCACAGCGTGTTAAAGCGCGCGCCCACAAATTGTTGGGTCAGTTAGCGTTGCTCAGCTCAGCTTATGTAGCTCGTTACATATCTGTTTGACTATTCATATACTAGTTACAAGCACAATGGAAAAGAGCGCACGCATACTCTCAAACACACACAAAAATATTGAAACTCTTCTACTCGCTCCATCACTGCGACGAGTGCCAATTGCATTTGCTCGTTGAGTGGCGGCTTTTACTAGTCATTTTGTGGTTTGACTTTTGCTAATCCGTTACACTTTGGAATTTATAGCTTTTGTTCTCGCACCACAACTTTTATGCCTGCTGCGGTATCTCGGATTTATTTCCCCAAGTCCTTACTTGGCCAGCGTTGCATAGTTTTGCTTGCTACTCGCCGTTATAGTATTTGCTGCTGTTGCACGCGCGGGAATTCTAAATGTTGACTTTTTCCACTAATATTTGCTCTTTTCCTTCGTTGCGTTTGTTTAACTTTTCTTATTATTCTTTTTTGTTATTGTTTTTTTTGTAATGCTTTTCATGAGTTTTGGACTTTTGAATTTTCATTTGATTTCTACGTAGCCTTCTTTTTACAAGCTTTTATTTGTATCCTGTGAACTTTTACCCAATTTGTATGCAACAAATGCAAAGTCTATAAAATGTGTTGTAAAAAAATTAAAAAAAAACACTCCAGTTTTAGTAAAACAGAAAGTTCATAGGATTTTCATGAGTGCGAACATTGCGGTCAATGAGTGGCTTGTGCTGGCGTTTTTTTTGTTTATTCTAGAGGAAACTCATGAAGGTTCACACTGCCCTTAAAAATAGAGCGGAACTGAAAGTGAATTGAAAAACGAGAATATCATCGCGAAAACAAAATTACACTCATTGTTGGTTTTAGTGCGCAATATGGAAGAAAAGTAAACATTTTGCTAATTTTTTTCTTTATTTAATAGTGTTTGCGATGGTGAATGGGTTGTTTTTTCTTTAAGGGCTTTAAAATGGTGATAGGCACTGCCTTTCCCGCGGGTAAAACTCTTCTAAGCTTTCTACACTTTTTGTATAGGCGCGTGTAGAGAATAACCTCTCTCTGCCCAGCGCTGCTTTAAAAACACTGAACTTCGATCTCCTCAGAATATGTAATGTCTCCAGAGGATCATTACCTGGCTTGCATTTACACGCGAACAGGCAGATATAAACTGCATAAAAAGTTTAAAAACTTGAATAATGCTGTAGCTATATGTTTTTGGTCTTGGGTTATTTTTGAGAAGCTTTTGAATCACTTTAATGTTTTTCCACCTTCAATTTCAAGTCTGGTGAAACACCTCTAATCTCGCCCGGTTCTAAATTACCGACGACATACAGAGCTTTTGCTCTATTAATTTAATCTAATGTTTCGTACAGAGAACTGTTGAACAAAATCGACTAATGCGCTTTAATTAAATTCCTAACAAAACAAGGAAAAAGCCAAAATACCATTTTTTGAAGAAATGGTGGCTGTTTACACGATTTTGCAAAAGTGGTTAAATGAATTAAAAAGGGACAGGGAGAGTATTGAAGATGACCTCGCTCATGTGGCCCCATTACTGCCGCTACAGAAGAAAATGTGAAAAAAAGTTGAGAAACTTGTGCTGGAGGACACCCGAATAACGGTTAAATTATTACCAGAGAAGAGTAACCTATCCGTTGGTGCTACACACACTATTCATGATCATCTGAATCTCTAAAAAGTGAGTTCAAGGTGGGTACCGAGAATGCTCATAGCCTATTAAAAACAAGTGCGAGTAGAGTGCAGTAGGAAGTTCTTAAAGCTAGTGGAGGTGAAACATGGGCTCATCACTATGACCTGAAAGTAGGCAAGCGTCTATGCAGTGGTATAAGAAGGGAGCAAACCCTCGTAAAAAATGTAAAGTCACTGCATCCACCGGAAAGATCGTGGTTTTTATATGCGAGAGGAATTTTATTGATTGCGTACACGAGAAAGGGTGAAACCATAAATGCAGAATCTTACGCTACCAGCTTACAAAATTTAAGGAAGTCAATCAAGAAAAAAAGACGGTTAAAACTGGCTGCCGGTATGTTGGTTCTTTATGACAACGCTCCGCTTAACCCATCGCGGGTTTCGAAAGCTGCTGTACGACAATGTGGCTTCGTTACCCCAGACCTGGCCCCAAGTGATTACTTTTTGTTCCCGGATTTGAAAAAGGATCTTCCTGGAAAACTAATTTTCTCATGACGAAGAGCTCAAGGCGGCACTAAATGGACATTTTTTTGGACAAGGAGGAAAGATATTTTTTAATGGGCGTTGAAAATTTAATTTCAGTATATAATACGTGTTTTAAGGTTATGGGGTTATATTGAGAAAAAAAAGAAAATTTATGCAAATATTGAATTTAGTTCGAATTGTGTTCCATTATGATATCCAGAATACATTGAACGGTATAGAAGGCATAAAAAAGCTTCGCATGCGATCTATCCAGTGGCCAACCCTCTCTATAAGAGCCATCACCAATTATCTGGACTCAGTGCTTATGTTAGGAAGCGGAAGAGTTCACTGAATTAAGGGATGGCATCGAAGAGCTCAACGGTAATTTAGCAACACTGAGATTCGTTTTGCTAACGTTGCATGGGCGTGTGCAGTACTAGGCATTTATTTAGATTTCTGACATGGACACGGCTTGACCCAGTTCTCATATCGAGCACTAAAAATGTTCGTACACTCTCAGAGAAACAGTCCTTGAAGTCTGAGGCCAGCTTTGGTGCATTGTGTATACGCAGAGTAAAGTCGACTGACTATCGAAAAAAATACGATTTCGACTGCTGAGTGGAAAATCGACCTATCTCGGCAGCCAGTTCAAAAACGACCTATCTCAAAAAACTTTTCAAAAACGTCCTATTTCAGAATTCGGTTGAAGAACACCTTATCTCAGCTGCCGATTCAAAAATGCCCTATATTAGCACATTTTCAATACATTTTGAAGTGAGGTAGGGCGTTTTTGAATCGAATTCTGAAATAAGGCGTTCTTTAACCAAATTCTGTGATAGAGTGTTTTCCAATAAATTCTGAAATAGGGCGTTTTTGAAAAGATTTTTGAGATAGGGCGCTTTCAAACTGGCTGCTGAGATAGGTCGATCTTCTACTTAGCAGTCGATTTGTTTTAGCTTTCTTCGAAGAGTAAAATTAAGAGATACCGACACGTTCTTGGAAAGACTTGAAGGCTGGGACAGATTAGCATCTGGAGAGCTGCTTAGGTTGAAGGCCTGTGCTAAGTATTTCTAAGACATTGTACTGATGAAATTCTTGTAGCGAAAAGTCTTCTGGACACCAACTCAGTCAGCAGTGCGAGCTAAGGTAGACTCTTCAATAGGAGTCTGGGCAGGTAAGTTGAGGCTAAACAATGTGTTGTTCAAGGCAACGAACTGGCGGATAAATTGGGAAATTTCTGAAAAATATAATTTAACCGGAGTATTAGAAGTTAAGGCAAAGCGAGAGTTATCAGATAAATTAAAGATTTTATGAGAAAGGCTTTCATGTAAATAGTAGATTCATATGAAAAAAGAAAAGTATTATTTGCAGAGGTCGGACTGATAAAGACCCTTATTATGGAGTTACGGGCCCTGGTGATGGCTTTCAACCGAGGAGTAATGACTTCACCCACCCACTATTTTTCGCCTTCCATGACTAGTCCTCGGAGTTCCCACCTACCTAAAAGACCTCCAGACTGAGGAGTAATGACTCCCTACCCACTATTTTTTGCTATCCGTGACTAGACCTCGGGTTTCCGGCCTAGCTAAAAGGTCTATCATTTTTTGCATTAGAGATGTTATTCTGTCAGATCCAGAGGTTGTAGGCACTTCGTCCGTTGGTTTGTATAGATACCTTCTGACGTGACCAGATGAGGGCTCTGAGAAAAGCTGGTGTCTCTTTGGGTGCCCGCTCTGTGGCACCCTAATAAGAAATGCTTACACAAAGCATTGTGCTGTGCTCCTTCGCCGGGAGCTTCCGAGCCTCGTCGTGTAGGTGGTGCTGCGACCTCCTCAGAAGGCATCCAGTTGCAGTCCGGTGTGCCGTGTCCTGATATGTCTGTAGCTTCGTCCACTGCCTCCCGCTAGCCCCGGCTAATTGCCTTTTATGTTGTTAACACATTGGTTCTCGTGAGGTAATTGATACTCGTGTTTGAGGGAAATGCGTTTTAGTAAATTGCAAGTCGACGTCGTTGGTCTCCTTAAAATAAGTGAAGTGGATGCCCTCTTTATCAAACTTATTGAGTTGGGTTCTTATATCCGCTTGTGGCTATCAAGGAATTGTATATAATATTTTATTGTGGTGAATTAAATACTCAGAAAGTGATGAAATTATACTTAAAAAATGTAACCGCTTTAAAACTCAACTGCAACGAAATTACTTACTTAAAATCATAAAAATAGAGGCCGAAGCAGTCGGAAAGCATGCATGGAAAAATGATGGAAGGCGCCACAAGACAAAGCAACTAAAAAGTGTGCAAGTCAAAGTAAAAGCGCATTTTACACGCTCCGCTTGAGTTCTGAACTTCACCCATTGGCGCTGCTGGTAGTCGACTCATGCCCACCAACTGCACGAGTTTGGATGTGGACATAACCAGCAGAAAGTGGATAAGCGGAAATGCTGCGCTAACAACGAAGCTTAAGCAGTGAAGCCTAAAGCCTCAAGCGTTGCTAGCGTGTCAGGCGTAGGTGTGGGCATAAAAGTTTAACCAAACCATGGCTGAAAGGATGCATAAGCAAGCGGCGGGGATTCATTCAAGCTCAGTTCCTGCATCTTTGTGTTTGTGTGTTTTGGTGTATTCATCATTGCTGTTGGCTATGGCGCGCGTGATTTTCGTCTCATTTTTTGTATTTTTTTTTTTTGTTCTGGTGATGACGCCGGCGACGACGAAAACTTCCACGCCGCTGAGGCAGCACAAATTCGTCTAAATTTGAGATTTTAAGTTGAGCGTTTTGAAAGTTTTGTGTGCGCTTAAATCGGTATAGGAAAAATGCAATACATAGTTGAAGGAGCTGTAATTTGATAGGTTGTTGCTGTTTAGTTGTTAACCTTTCTGTGAAACTTTTCTTTAACAATCACGCGAAAAGTTTTTTGCAACTACGAGTATTATTGTAACTGTCTAAAGTTTATTTTGCTATTGCGTTTAATATAAGTTTTGCTTTCGTTGTTGCATTAGGTGCGCTTTTAATAAAATTTCAATAAGTTTTGCTTAAGTAGAACCGCGCCATGAACTTAAAAGTAGTTTTAGCTGCAGCTTTGATTTTTCTACGATCTGCTTTTAGGCGCGCACAACCAATATCAATTTGTATTCACTTTGATTTGCCTGCACATCGGCACCTTTTACGAAAGTTAAAGACCAAATATTGCAATTGCTGGGTTATGCGCCTAGGCATATGCTTTCATAGCCTGCTAACTGCCGTTAAATGCTTAAATGAATTTGTAAGTTTGCGCAAAACTTTTATAGCTCCTACTCTGCCTCGTTCTGTTGCACCGCCCTCTGCCTCTTTGGCTCGGCGCGCTTCTTTGGAAGTTACAGCTGTTTGCAGCAAGTTTTTCCTCACAACTACCAGTGTACCACATTTTGCCTTTTTACCGGCGTCTTTTTGAATTCCATAGCAGAAGTTTTGTAATTATTTGAATTTCATGCGAAGAAATCCTTTGAAAGCCTGACATTTCTTCAATAAAGAATTTATGCTGGCGAATTTTTTATAAGCGCATATGTGGTCTATATGCAAATAAATGTATATACGTATGTGAAAGGTGAAACTCTAAATTCATAGATGGGTAAAAACTAAAAAAAAAAAAAAAACAAAATCAGTGAAATTGAAAGGAAAAGGCAATACAAACGGGAGTTCTATTTGTTGCGCCTTTAAATGCGCGTAGAATTAAATACCACCCATGTACTCCATTAAGAAACTAAGTAAATAAATAAACGCACATCTTTATATGTGAGTTAACAATCAGCCGCTTGGTGCAGAAATTTGAAGAAACTGGGTCGATGCAACTGAGGAAGATAGTCCTGATGCGCAGAACTGTTTTGACATTGCGACGGAGATAGTGCTCTTAGGTTCGCTCTAAGATGTAGAGGGACAAAGAGGCGCCGTCACCAGTACCGTTACTTTGGCGAGTTTGGCGAGAAATATCTGCGCTATGTTTGTTCTCGTACTGATAGTTGTCAATAATTATCACCTTTTTTGGTAGTAAACCACTACCATACAAATAAGCAAAAATAAATAGCCAAGAAGTCATTATTCTAGTTTAGAATTTCTTTATTCCGCTTTAAGATGGCGACTGCCGCTTTTTTCTCTTCTTCATTTCTCCTATTCGTTGGTAGCGAGTCGGCATGGCCTACGTGCATGCGCAATCTGGAATCCAACATTCTTCGGCTCGCTCCAAGCGCTCATAGAATAGATCAATGCATGATAACTCTGGTAGATGTCGGCAAGCCCCACTTATCTTTCCATGTCTCGTGCAGATACACCTTCTCCATTAAGGGTTCGGTCACTCGAGGTGCATATCCTCAAATCATATTCCTTCAAACGGTTTGCGTGGTCGTCTTCAAAAGAAAGTCTCATTGTTCGACATTGCATACACTGTACAGGGATAACATGATGAGAAAATTGTAGAGTAAATTTTGTATCTAAGTCGAAAAGTTCTCTGGTTTTCGATCTCTTAGTGAAATTTATAGGATTTTAAGAGGCGTTGGCCATACTCATACTGAACGTCCATTACTATGGGGAATACTTTTATAATGTAATGGCGGCAACCTTAACGTTTTGGGTTGCACATAGACGCCATGCCGACTAGAATGATCGATGAGATCGTTAAAAGTCAGATACTTAGTCCTTTTTATAGTTTAACA
Organism: Rhagoletis zephyria; assembly: GCF_001687245.7. Taxonomy (NCBI): domain Eukaryota; kingdom Metazoa; phylum Arthropoda; class Insecta; order Diptera; family Tephritidae; genus Rhagoletis; species Rhagoletis zephyria. The sequence goes on from NW_016157206.1 coordinate 419,816, forward strand.
ACTGCATGTCTACTTAAACCGGGCATGAGACGAAGAATCTTTGCACCGTACAGTTCGTCATTCAATCTTCTTCGTTGCACATCGCCCACATGAGAATAGTGCTTTCGAAAGCCCCTTAAATCTTCTTATCTTTATTCCCTATCGTTAAGAGTTCTGCGCGATATATGTACATATGTATAAGGATGAAGGGAACGACCAATTGTTCAATTTAGGACTAACTTAGTGCTTAAGTCGTGCTCAAATGATATGCAAAGGCAAAGTACGTCAATGGAAAGGGGTGCGAACTGTCGAGGTGGTCAACGAAAAGTTGGTACGCTAAAAATCTGAGGCGAATCCTTTGGAATGCACGCAGAATGAATTCCAAATCTTGCTCATCTCCACTACAACTTCTGCGGAAATCGATATGCAGAGCCCCGGACTTTACAATCAAGCAGCGGATCGTCCAATGTACTTTTCTCAGTAGTCTATCTTCGATTTAGAGGCTGCAGTAAGCTTCGCGTTCCGAGAGTATCGAACGTTGAGTTTAGTGAAGGTTCAGATTAGTCCAGCAGCTGCTTATAGACATGCGCTTGGCACCCCTAGTTTTCGCTCAGACCCTTTTGTCTTGGATATTTTCACTTCATTATTTTTCGAAAAACTACTATATATAGTGTCCCTTTTGAAGAACGTGTGTGATATGGTTCTAATACTTAAGCCAAGCGCCTTAGAATAAATTTACATAATTAGCCAGGGTCCTCGGCATTTAGATATGTACGCCTGGAAATAAATGTACACCAGAGGCAGAAAGAAATGCTGGTAAACTTGAAGGATGATTGTTTATTTACAACATGCTTGCTTCAGTTTCCCTCGCAAACCCATAAAAATATAAAAATCTCCGCAATAAACTGGGTTTATGTGTCCTCGAATAGCTAAATTGCCGTCGCATTGGTTTTACTCTTAACGTTCTTTACATACTTACCCCCACTCGCCTTGCAATTTCTTCCACTATATTTTATTATTCACCCAATGTTGCATAAATCGCACGAATTTGGCGCAACCATTTATCTGTTGTTGCACATTTTTAGCACTTAATAAATCCTGTAAGACATTGCCAATACGGGAGACGCTGCCAGCAGCCAGCAGCTAGCCGAGTAGCAAGCAATATCCTCCCAAAAGGATAACCACAATATGAACACATTTTTCAGAGATTTTTAAAATATTTTTCCTTTTGTCGCAATTCTTTCGCATTTGTGTAAATAAACGCAATGCCAATGGTTTCTAGGGTATTCAGTGCTTACAACCCATCTATGTATAACCACTTCTGCAGCGCTACTTCACCGAGTACACAGTGAGGAAAATGAAGAGCCAGCGATTTTCGGTTACTTTCTTGGCGACACTGACGATTGACAATAATGCTATTTGACAATATTTTCGTTGTTGTTGTTGCTCGTCGATTGTTCATTGCATACAGTGCATTTGTTGGTGTTGCTGGTATCATTGAAAACCCATCCATATCAATTTTTCAATTGCTTTCGCACGCCAAAAAGGAAACCATTTCTGAAAAATTTTTTTCCTTGACTAAACTGCAAGTGAAGTAGAGTGAAGGCAGTGTGTAATATGAAAAGCAAGATAAATAAAAATGCAAAAGGCGAAGACGACGAAGAATTGAAATAATACAAGGATACCGCAAGGCTAACAACGCAACGTACGCTGCGCGGGCGATTATATTCGAAAGCAAAGATTCAATCGCAGGAAATTATATTTGTATGGGTGTGCAAATGGGTGGGAGTGGAGGCGCGTGGAATGAGATTTAGTGAAGCGTGTTTAAAGCGTTGCTAAATCTGCTCCACACTCCACATATTCAGCTGCGGTAACTGGTACCGGAGGCTAACTGGCTGGTTGGTTGGCTGGTTCGTTGACTGCCTGATGATTGACTGAGCGATGTGGCACAGCTGGCGAGGTGGTGGCGCAAAGCAGGCGGAAATGTGTATTTATGCATAGATCAAAGATCAGAATGAATATTTTATTTGATTTTACAAGAAAAGTATTTTAGCAATGAAATTGTAAGGATAATCGTATGTCCTTAGAGATTTTTGATTTATTTCCGTGGTGGTAGACACACAAACAGGCGCACGCGGCGGCATAGACCCGGTAGAAATATTGAATGGTAGCGAAGCGATTTTCGGTAAGTTAATACGGAATGCCTAGCGAGTATGAAGCTCGGCTGCTGAGATATGCTTTAAGTTAATTGGAAACCTGATCTAAATGTTAATGACATCTTTTAGGTTTATTGCTTCAAAAACGAGTTTTAGTATTTTGAGTCTTCTTAGCCACTTTCTCGACAGCATTATACTAGCTTCAAACTAGTCTTTATCGGACTAGTTCATTTATAAGATTTGTTGGTTTCCGAAGAGTGCCGCATTCATTCAAATTGCTTCCACAGCACATCTGAGTACTTCAGCGAGTATACGATTGATAAACGAAGTGTCCTTAGCATTGCCAAGTGTACAGTGGAGAATAGTATGAGTTACATTTGTGTTAGTAAATGCGATTTTTTTGCTTCTCCATTATGGTTGTGGTTGTCAATCAACGATGATCTGATGAGTTATTCGTATTAACAAGCATTATGCAAAGTGGCCTTCCTCTTTCGCTTTCGCGCTGTGCATACATTTGCTGTGACAATAGAATTACCTTCAAGGATTTGGATATGATTTATTTTGCTTCTATGAAATGTAGGTATTTTTTTTGTGATGGAATTTAGTTACAAGCATTTTAAGCTCATAATTTAAAGGGCTTAAATGAAGAAGGGTTTCCAATGGATTTTTTTTTCTATTTACATAGGTTAAATAGAAAACTTTGTTCCTTTTTAAATTTGACATCATTCTTAACGCATTCAAAGAAAATCCATTACTCAGAGAAAAAATCTTATACATTATAAGAAATGGTATTTTGTTTTATTCACTTTCTAAATATGCCAAAGCATGACATAGCAAAAGTCATTGTTAATTTAAGAAAAATAAAATTATAAAAGGTATTTGCAGTAAAATACCCAAAAAAATGAAGTTTGGCTAACCTCAAATTATGTTTTTTGCCCTTTGTAGATCATAATCTGAAATTCAATTGAATTGTATATACTTTCATACTGACGGTCTTGAAAGGGTTAAAATCCAGTATCCCGACTTTGCCTGAACAACAAAGCATTAACCGTTCAGAGCCTGAAATAAATGCTTCCCACAAAAACCGACTTCCCTAAACCTGGAACTTGGAAAAAGGTCGAGATAGGAGATCTTATTTCAAATCAGGGCTACAGACCGGTTTTGAACCTTACCGTCGCTTTTTTCGAACTTCGAACCGAACCACGAACCGAACCCTTTTTATTTTGAAATGCCAAAACCGAACCGAAAACCACTCCAAAAAATGGTCCGGTTTGGTTCAAAATGAAAATCCTTAGTGGAGCAGCATTTTTCAAGTTATGTAATACACAACTTGGTCTAAAATTGCAACCCGTATAGTAAAACAGCAAACTTTTTTTTGTTTGATGGATCCTCCGTGAGTAGCGAATTCGTCCATATATATGCATATAATGAAGGCTTGATTTTGTTATACAGAAGAAAATGCTTAACAAAAATTTTTCTAATTTCTCCTTTATCGCGTTGCTTTTAAATAATTTAATCAAATTTGTCTTATTTTTTAATATTTATATACATATGTACATACTTAACATAAAGAAATTAAACTACTTGCACTGAACCGAACCGCGGTTTAGAGAAACTCGTGAACCGGTTCTTGTACCAGTACAAGCTTTGCCTAAGTTGTTCGAACCATTGAACCGAACCGCACCGATTTTTTGAGTGGTTTGCAGCCCTGTTTCGAATGCCCTTTCTAAAAGAAATTCACGATATTATTCAAGGTTAATACTATTCTTATTTGTCTTGTAATCGGTGGCTGGGTCTTTCCGAGTCGCATTTGAAGTGTACTTTTTCCAATTAAAACTTTAATCATATCAAAAGAACATAAACAATCACAAGACTTATTCAAAAACTTTTTAAACCTTCTTCTAATTCTATAGACTTTCTCACAGCGGCATTGTCACAATTAAATACTAGGTAAAGCAGTTTAAGCAATTAAAGATGCAACACACATCTTCGTTGCTCTTTGAATTACGAGCCAATTGACACAGTGACAATGACAGAGGAGTTGACGCAAAATGAATCAGCAAAAAAAAAATCAAGAGCTTTAAAGGAACTTGGCATAATAAGTAGACAGAATGTCGCTTAAATGGCGGTGAAATTCGTTTAATGACACTAAACAATAAAACGATAGGAAAATACTATTAAATAAAATAAAAAAAAGTATAAAGAAAAAAAGATTAGTTTACACATCGGTGCAAGTACTCAAACGAACAACAGCTGATTAGTAAAAGAAGTGTGACATTAGGAAGGAAAATAATGCGTGCGGATCAAAGCGGCTTTTAGACTTTTGATATTCAAATGTGACTGCAAATTGCGCACCGCTAATGCTCACGGCGGCAGTGACTTGGTAATTAGACGGCCGTAAGATCGGTGGTGTTTGCAAGGACCGCTGACAGGTGGGAGAATTAATGACTTGGGGAAAAATTTGTCGCTACCACTTGAAGTGACTCTACGACAAGCATGTAAAATACTACGTAGAACTAGATACATATATATGTATTTAAAATAGTTCAACTTTGAATTTCCAAGTCTTGAAGAATAAATAATTCTCTTGGGGGCAAATTCACAGTGCGTAGTTGTACAGAGTTTTAGTACAAAAATCTAACTACGCACTGTGCCACGGTTATGGCTAATGTGACCAACTATTACATAGCTCAAAGAAGTACAGGTTAGTTTGGGTTAAGCTAACGCCGCGAGCCGATTACGAAATTTCGAATGCGGCTAATTTCGATCGCTGAGAGCTCAGTGTTTGTTTAGAAGTGCGAGTCAAAATGCTTCCATCTTAGCCTCGCGAAGAGTGGACAGTCTAAATGAAAATGTAGAGATGATTTCACTTCATCTTCCTCTTGAACGCTGATACAAAAGGATCAGTCGAAATTCCTAGTGTCACCGCATGAATACCAATTGCAAAATGGCCTGTCAGAACCCCCATCACTAGAACTTGAACTAGAACAGTGTAGGTGTGGTTCCTAATGCTCCGCTAATTCCTGGTTTACAAGTGTAGCCTTCTCTAGTGAGTACCACCAGACAAGGGCTCCTTGAAACAATATATGTAGGCTTTAATTTGGTTTCCTAGTGCTAATGAATTAATTTGGGCGAGAGACCCTACCTTTTACCGATAGCTCCCCGACAGCAGTACAAGCAACCGACACTTTTCCTACCCTTTCCTCAATGTTAGGCTTCTACGACAGCCGCCGTTGATCGTCCTCATGGTTCAGGTAACCTTGAGCCAGATCAAAAAGGCCGTATAGAAATCGTCCCTTGACCAAAAGTTCCACATCATCTACATTGGCGATCACCCGACAGCCCACTTTTTCCAGTTTCTCTAGAAGATCGTTTACAACTGCAATCCAGAGCAGAGGGGAGAGAAAACCACCTTGTGGAGTGCTCCTATTGACTCTGCACTGAGTGCAGACGCTCCACTACACACTTCTGTCGCGAAGTAAGCTTATTAGGTTGGTTTCAACCCCCAGATTATAAATTTACTTGACTATTGCCTCTGGAGTGACATTGTTGAAGGCCCCATCAATATCGGGGAGGCCCCTACTGCATAATCTTCATGCGTGAAGGCTTCCTCTGACTACTTTACCAATTTGTGCAGGGCGGTACTCACCGACCTTTTCTTGCAATAAGCATATTGAGATCTTGAGGAATCGCGTTTCTTATGTATCGGTCTATCTCTAGCGTTTTTAGGAAAAGCGTTGTTAGCAAAAACGAAGAGACTGATAGGCCTAAAATCCTTATGGGAAACATTAGAGCTTTTTCCGGCCTTCGGGATGAACGCAACACTGACTACCCTGCAAGCTTTGGGGATACCCCCGGTCCTCACGCAGTTCGCATAAATGGGATCCAACGAATTGCAGGACATCTTCAGAGCCCTTTGTAGCTGCGCAGGTATGATGCCATCGGTCCCCGGCATCTTTAATGTTGTTTGAACAGATTTATCGCCCAGGCCATGTCACGATCGTCCAGAATATTGGAGAAGTACAGGACCTGGCCGGAGATTCTGTAACCAGTTAGCGACAATTTTCGAATTGCTATCGCACAAATATTTATATCATGCATGTTTCACAATCTTCCTCCTGAAGTACAAAATATCGCAAAAAAGTACATTTGACTGTACTTCGAAGTACGAAGTATGTAAGTAGGGCGAAAAAAGAAGTACCGTTCTTCCGAAAGAAGTACGGTTGGTCACATTAGTAATGGGCGAAAAAAAGTCCAGGCAGCCAAGTATCCAACTTTTATGATTGACGCCAGACTATTGAGTTAGATCAGCTACAGTAAGTTTTTTTTTTAATAAGGTCAATGGACTATGCGTGACGTAACTTCCAAAGGTCGCCCGGAACTGTGACAAAGGTCGATCGATAGTTCGAACAATAAACTCATATATAATACGCGAGGGCATTTTTTGTGCAGCATAAAAGGTCTGCACCATTCGTTCGATTTTCAAAAATGGGGTGTTAACTACATATAGGAGGGTTGCCACATGTTAAATAAATGTAATTAAATTTTAATTAAAGGAATTTGGTAAGTGAATAAGGTATCACTAACTATATGGATGTAATACAAAAGAAGTTTAAGAAGGTAGTAGTATGGAAATATTTTAAATAGGGTTGCCACCTATTTTAGAAGTCTAATTGAACTATTTTATACGCAAGTTATATGAAATTCGTATTTGTAACCTATTTGCAAGAAAAAAAAAATTGTTAAGGGTCGATATATAATCTTCATTACAATTTTTAATTTTCATAGCGGCAGTAGTTTTATTAACTTTACACCAAAATGGCTCGCCAATTTGCTGCGATCAAATTAACTTATTACATATTTCTTTCACGCGTACACAAACATATGAACATATCGTTGTTTAAAGTATAAAACCGCGTCACTGACATTTTTTGCTAAAAATTGGATTTGCTCACACACCAGAAATGCGATTGCTTTATAAAAAATATAACCATTTTGAAATATGAGTGTTTTTACTCTCTAGAAAATAATTTATGCAACCTCACATATGCGGTTTTGCATTATTTCGATACGCAGCCTTGCATTTTGTTGATACGCGGTTTTGTACTTTAAACGACGATAAGTATAAACTTACATACATCAATTTATGCAAAATAAATTTATGTACATTTATAGGAATGGAAATGCGTTTATTTTTGTAATTTTTTGGCGTAATTGAATGAGTGCTCAAGTAAGCAAAAAAAAAAAATACATTTCCATGCAATTAAATTCAATCGCAAATGGCTCCAATTTCCAATCACCATTGCATTGGTGATAATGGCCAATATTCAATAATTGATGTCACACTTTTGCGACCATAAAGTTGTCAACGCAATTTAGCAGGTGGCAGAGCCAATGCCGGCGTAAAAGCGCTACGAAATTCAATTTGTTTTTATTTTTAGACTTTTAAGTGATTTTATTTCATTTGCAAAAACGTTTTCGTTTGATTTCGTTGCCAGGTGTGCATTTTAAATTCGTAATATAATAAAATTAAGAAAAATCCGATAGAGTTGCTTTTGTTTTAGCAATTGTACATTTTGCGGTAAAGCGGCATTTGAGGGTGGCATACAAAATTTTTTGGGCACTTTTCGGAGAATCACAATGATGCTGATTGTGCATTCTAGGCATGAACAGACCACCAGTGCCAAGGTAAACGCAGCATGACCCTGCCTGGATTAATGAACATACATATTTTATTTTGAGGAACTTAACTAAATAGGGGAGCGAAGGGTATTATGGACCAAGTGAAGAGAAATGTCTGTAGAAAATACGGAAATCTGAATTTTCGCTAATTTTTACTGGATAATACAGGCCAAAAAAAAAATTGAAAAAAATTTTGGTACGGCAAATGTTAAAGCTGTTTTTGATGGACGTTTTTGTACTAATTACGAATCCTTAAGCATAAAGTTTCCATCAGCTCCAGATTTTGAAAAAGAAAAACGAGGTCAAAGTGTCACAAAATCGCGTTTTTTGCAATATTTTTGAAGTTCTAGCAAAGAAATAAAAGGTCTTTTGGCTTAAATTACAGCTGGAACTCTCGACTATTATATCTGAAAATACCATTCCTGCACCTTGACTTGATGGTCACTTAGTCATTTGTTATATAATTTTATTTGTTTTTATTTTATTTTAGAAAAAATGAGGAGCAAGTTGAATAAAATGTTTGACTTTTTTTAAACTTCTAGAAAAATTCATAAATAGCTCCTAAACTGAGAGTTTTGTTGAAAAGTGTTGCACACACTGTTGGTGGGATATTTAATTACCTTCTTCAATATAAAAAAACTTTGAAATTGACACACTACATCTGGAGAAAATGTTATTTTAGTGAAATCAGTTTTTTTTTTAAAACTACTTCAAAAACGGAAATTTAGCTATATCTCGAAAACTGTTTTACTTTCTTAGCATTTGATTTCATATTCAAATTCAGAGGCAAATTTTATAGAGGAAATGATAGTCAAATGCTATAGGTCGGAATATTTTCTTAAAATTGTGAAGTAGTGTTATAGGTTTCAAAAAGATGTGTCATTAATATTGTGGTACACCAACTGTACATTAAATTCTGGTACAAAAATTTATCTTTGTCACGATTTCAGAAAAATTTTAAAATAATTAAATATTATAAAATTTTTACCACCAATAGCTGACACTAAGAAAATACAAATAAGCCACCATACTCGCTGGTGTAATTTATTTTAGTTTTTAACGTTTCAAAAAATAAATAATAAGCATTCAAAATCTAATACCCAAATTCATAAAAAAAACTTTAACTGCTTTATAAATCGAAATTTTTTATAAAAATGTCACTTTATAGAACCCTATAAACCTATTTTATTTTTTATGAATAAGGCCATAAAAAAATAAAATTTTGAAAACAAAAACGAAAGGGGTGAAAATCCAATGTATACTATAATATCATTGCAAACACAATATTTGATTGCAATACGTTTATATATTTATTAATTTCCCTTCACAGAGCTCATTTGTACTTGAATCGCCATTTTAACTGACTCTCACTTTTTTTTTTTAAATAGGTGGTACCCATTAGCCGCTGAATCCACAATACCATTTGTTCCCCTAATTGCAAGGAAAAGCAATGTTGTCACCTTCAAACCTTATAATTAATCGTGGGTTAAACTCTTGGAGCATCTTCAAGATTTCTGCTAGGTCCGATAGAACTCAATGTCTCTCCTTGCGCCATTGTGGGATATCTCGAACTTCGACAATTTATAGGTGGGCTGTTTAGGTTCTACTCTCGTGACAGGGAACTTAGGGACTACTGTAACTAGGACAACGTCTGCATATGATGCGGGCGTATTTGGGTTGTGCTAAGAGCTTAAAACCTTTCAGAACGTAATAGCCCTCCTACCCTCCACAAGCACAGAGTGCTTTTAGTAATGCCACCCGTAACATCAAGAACCTCTTGGAGAAATTAAATGCACGGAAGATAAGTTTTTGGGAAAGTAAGCTTAAGCTTTCCAATTAATTTAATAGACTTTATAAATGATTAAATTTTAGGATGGTAACTATCAAAATACTCCAAAGCCCATATTTTCTATTCAACAACAATTTATTGCCAGAAGAAGTACTAGCTTTTTTTTTTTATTTTACGCCAGCTTAAAACAGAAAACAGAACGTTTGTTAAAAATCAAACGACAGTTATCAGCCAACGAGACCACCAACAAGACAACCGTAGAGGGTAAAAAAAACGTCCACGCTTGTCCAAAAATTCAGTCAGGCATGACGCAACACAAAACGCGCGTATCAGCATATTCTGGACGGCTGAGGCTATCCAGCGCTATGCTGTTGGCATGACACGAATTGGCGATGTTGCTATACATATTTTGTCATATCGGTCGTCTACAAATTGCAACAAAATGGAGTGGTGTAATATCAAGCGAGCTGCGAGGAAAATAGGCAAAAAATTGGTCGGCAAGGAAAAAAAAGAAAAAAAAAATAATAAAAAAAATTATATGTATATAGAAGTGAGTTGGATACGGGGATTGTGAGACCAAGCGGTCAAGGGAAAGGACAACCAGTCGACAGTGAGTTATAACAACGCCACAAATGCTTGGCATGGCGCAAGTGTCCAACATAAACGCCACAACAAAGCAACGTTAATTGACGCGCCACAAAACACGCAGACACACAAGCGCACAAAGGCATCAAACATGTTAAATATCTGCATGTGTGTGGCTATCAAGGCAGACTGTTGCAAAAAACTTTGACTTCCAAAAAAAAAAAAAAATAAAGAACGAAAAACCGCCAATCCACAGTCGCTTGTACTATGTAGCGTTTGTGTGTTTATCCGTTTGTGCGCAGGACGACAGCACCAACGAGAGTGATAGCGTTCGAGTGCCGATCCCTATGATATCGCTGGAGTATTTCATTCGAGAGTATACCCGGGAGAGTGACATCAAGTGTCTGATAGAGGTTTGAAACGAAGCGAAAAAATAAATAAAGGAGTACATACATAGCATCCAGCCTGAAAGCTTGCTGGCTGTGGTCAACTCTGCACAACCGTTTTTTTTGCCACATAAAATTTTGTGAAAATTTAAATTTTCATTTACAGCGCGCACTTATGTAAAAATGTTGAATGCTTCGTAAGCACTCATACTTTTGTGTTAAATATGTTTTTTACACCTTTATTATTATTAACTCTATAAAGCTTTGCAACAAATCGCCCGCCTACCAGATGCACATTGGAGGTCGTCGTCCTGGGCGGCAGTTTACTTGGACATTTGACGCACTGAATCAGCAGCGTGATTAATGGCCTTTAATTATGTCAAATGGCCGCACAAAAACTGCCGCCAATTCACATGGCGTAGAATAAACAAAAAAAGAAATCAAATTCCAATGCAATGTATGTAGTGTATAAAATGAGAGCGACAAGTGAAAGGTTGCGCTTGGACAGAAAAAAATAGACAAACATATTGTAGACAAAATCACAGCAAGCAAAAATAGTCCTTTGGGACTATTAAGGTAAACGATTTGGAAACTGAGATGGAACAGACTGCAGACTTGCTAAAGTTGGACAGTTTAAGAGGAAGTGTTGAGATGATTCTAACTCATCGTCCGCCTAGCAGCTGGGACTTGAGAGAATTCTGTGTGATATTTAGTATCACCCGGCAGCTTCCTGTCAATACGCACAACACAGTTGAGAGTTTGGCTTCGGAAGCCTAAGGAGGTCGCTCGACCGCATCTGGTTCACCTTCGTTTAGAAACGATATCACATATATAGTGATTTTCGCCCAACGCTCGATGAGTCCCCTAATATATCCAGAGCCACTCCCGCTCCCGATTATCTCGAAACGATCGACTCAAAGGTGCCTTCTCAGCTCAGGTCATCCGCCACGCAGTTTTTCTTAATGTCTTTATGGTCTAACGCTCATAGAAGTCTGTAATGAAAATAAGCATGTTTGGTCTAAGGAGAGGAATTACCCAACTAGTTTTGAGCGCAGAATGAGCAAGCATAAGGTCTGATTGTCGCTTGAATAATATAGTCGACTAGAAGATGACCCGGTGAACTTCATATCACTTTTTTTCACAGCCAGTCCGGTTCCATTGCATAGTCGAGGTCGATTAAGGTTACGCAACATGATGATGGCTGAACCTTATTTTAATTTAAAATTGTGAGGTGGTAGTCAAGGAAATTTCAGCGAATTCAGAAATTCAGTGGAAAACTTGACTATTTCATCCTGTTTGATATCTGTGTCGATTGATTTGTAGGAAAACATTTGTCCCGGAATGAAGTTTTGAATTGTCACATTGAATTTCTGCGCGATAATTGAATAATTCGATCGAGGTGAACATACTCTGAAAATGTCAAACAGGTGGCAACTCTCTATTTTTTTTTTGATTTTAAACCATGCGAGTATTATAACAAAGGAACAAAAACAGACCATTATTCAAATCGGGCGGGTCGCTATCGACTTTTAGCGAGACTAACGGACAGCAATTCATTTTTATACACAAGATATAAATCTAAATTTTCGGCGTTGCTAAATCAGCAAACCCTTCTAGGATATTAGATTATCCAGATTGTCAGTCAGTTAAGCGGTAACCTAAGACCTTTCTGCATTACAATGATACCCAAAGAGCGAGAGTAGTCTGAGTGCTGTGTAGTCGTCTCTAATGGGTTTCTCCAGAAGACAATTATTTAGATAAATGTTATACGCTTTAAATAGTTTCACAGAGTTCGGGAATCACCATAAAATAGAAGCCTAATCTCTTACCAATTGTCCTCTGATTCTTTCTTTGTACTCTTTTCGCATCGTTATGCTTCAACGAGAGCTTCATGTTTAAAATCTTTACAGGAAAGTTGACGAAAGAGTCGCGTGGGGTGTCAGTACACTCCTTAGTTAACATGAGCAATTTATTATTACAGCGAGTCCATTGTTCGCATACCAGTTAGCACAACCCATCGCAATGGTCTTTGATAGTGATGCAGAGGCTGTCCTTAATCCAAAGTGTTAAGAGCAAAGCTTACCCATTGAAAAAGAGTCTACGCTGCCTCACTGAAATCGGGTCGCATCAGTGAGTAACGTTGAGCTTACCATGGCATGAGGCGCTATCATGACGGATTGACTTCCTCGCCTTCCCACTCACTCATTTCGCTGTATCGGACCGTCTCGGTTTCAGTACAGCCCAGCTCAGTTTCGCTGGGTTTTCCTCCTGAGAATTAACAAGTGGAGCGTCCGTAAGATACACATAAAATGAGCAACAAAAATAATGCCTTATTACTATGGAACACAAAATGAGACTAAATGAACATGCCTCGACTAGGCAGTCCGTACCAGCCACTCAGGAGTAGCTCCTTCTTATTTCAAATAAGAAGACTCTGACACATGGCGACGGAGTCAGTAGTGAGAGCCACGGTTCTCCGTCGCTTGACCAATCTCTTTCTCTCTCGACTAAATCATCGACGTCAAAAGCATTTCAGGAAAAGCACTACCGCAGGATAGGATAGAGCGGAATGAGGCGAATGAGGCTGTACACTCGAATGACGCTGAAGATAAAACTGACTACAACGAGATGGTGAGAGATGATCGAGAGGTGCCTTTTCCAATGAGCGAAAGGCGGCGTTTGAAAGACGCGGTGAAATTGAACTACGGTTGTCTCAACAGGTTTTCGACCAGGTCATGGCTACTTCGGCAGCTATGACCACACGGAGGTAGTGCGCGGACTAACTCTCACAGGCCTTCCCTGGGAAGAGCCTCTCTAGTGTTTTAAGTAAAAATGAAGTGAAACTGCTTTATCTGAAATTATTGGGAGCGATGGACTTTGGTCGATATGCAGTTTTGCTAACTATGTAACTAATTTACTATCGAAAAACACTACTGTGAGCATTGAGTTAATTGTTCGCTTGGCCAACACTGCCCACCGCCCTCCCGCTTACTAATCACTCTTTCTCTCACTGCACTTCATTTGTTCTCTAACCCCTTAATGGCCTGTTGCGATTGGCATTAAAAAATTGACACCGTTAGGGTGAAAATGTCAACGTGACAGTTGGTCAAACGTAACAGCAGGTAGGATATGTAAATGTAAATGCGAGAGTATGTGCAAACCCTGTAAGAAAAATCAAATTGGCGGAAAATAGCTGTATTGAAATTTTGTCTCATATAATAATGCTCCCCTTTTTAAAGAGGGAATATATTGGCTAAAAAAACTAAAGTTTTAAAAGAGTCTCGGTTCACCGCCTGCAGTTTGACAGAATTGAGAAAAGGACTCTAAATAACTTTTAAGTATAAAATTTATTCAAATTTTGAAAGAGAAATGTATTTAGGATGCTATAGTGGTTTAGTGCATCCATAAAATATAGTGAAAGAAATACCAGCCCATTTCCTGCAGAGTCACCAATAAGCGTACGCGAATAAATTTCAGAAATACACATTTGAAAAACGTTTTGTAACACGACCCAGGGCAATTCAAATGAATGATCCTCATACTGCCCGTTACGCTTGTCGTGTCGTTTCGTGTACGCGATTTTTTTTTTTTCAAATATACGACATACTATGTGTTGTAATGTGATTGAGTGGGCGGGCGGCCAAGCATTTTGTAGTAACACGTGTCAGCCAACGCCATCCGGAGATATGTATGTTGGGCGCCCACTTGTTCACCAGTTTCACCATTTAAGTCCGTCTATCCCTTTCGATTTTTCTCATATGCATATTTACATACACGCCAATGTATTGCTCAATCCTTCCGATTTTTTGTATGGCATTTGTCGCCAGCCGCTTGTCGTCAACGTAATGAAAGTGTCATAAATTATGCCACATTTGACGAAAGCGACATGCAATGTCCAACCAAGTCCAGAGGGTAGCACGCTGCCGCTAACCATCTGCGTAACAACATAACAGAGCTCTTGGTGGCCCACGGCAAATATTCGCGGTATTAAGTGAACAGTTTACTTTTTGGTAAAACCTAACGGTTGAGAGCGCGCTGGTGCAAAGGTTGTAGGGTACATAGGTATGTATTTCGTTTCTGTGTTTTATCAATTTTTTTGTGTATGCAACAAATTACCATTGATTGTGTCGATTTGGCACATAAATGATCACTTTAGGCATTGATAGGTTTGCGTGATAAAATTGTTGAGCAATTTACTTTTAAATTATGCCATTAATTGAAATGGCGCGTAATTTACCTTGTGCTTTTAAAGCATTCGTAATCGCCACGTTTAAACGGCTAATACTAATTTTGGGTGTAGAAAACGGAAATGATTTTCGATGTAGCTCAAGAACCTTTTAGCACTGTGACTTTAAGGGAAATTATAGCTTTAAAAATAGTTATAGGAGATATATTTTAACTGTTGTTCGTTGAAACGAGTATGGTCACCTTCAATTTTGAGATAATAAATTTATAAGCCGGTGGAGAATTGCATATAAGTGAAAATTTAGCGAAAGAAATAAGTAATTTACGCTAGCTGGGAAACATCTTTTGCTGCATACTTCCAGGCATACTGCTGGTTCAGGAAGCTAGAGAAATATTATTGATGCTGCAACCCTCTTAAAACCGATCGTTGCATGTCTTAAAAAAGTATGGACTTTTGGTGAACCTGGTCAGTCTTTCGAACGAGTAGGCGACTAATCGTCCAGATCTTCAGAATTCGAATGCACATTTTTCAAAGTCCTGGGCATTTGCACGTCTAGTCTGAATAATTTTCGACTCCTTCTCTTTTCTACTTACATATGCCCATATAGTCCAAAGAAACCACCTATAGTTTGTTGCCCATCATTCTTCTTCTTCCTATTTCGCTCTGTAACCGCCTAATAGGCGGCGCCTATGCGCTTTTGGCCGTGTTCAACAAAGCACGCCAGTCGTTTCAATTCTGTGCCAACTTACAGTCCCTCTGGACTTGGTCTTTCCATCGCAATGGGAAGGGGTTTTTACTTGGCGGGACCCAAACCTAACGCACAACCCATTGCTGTGACGGGGATAGTTTCGCAACCGAATAGACGTTTATAAAGCGAGTCTCGAGCACCTACTGGTACACAGACGCTGAAGACTTCACGGAGCCCTTAAACCGAATAAGTCGAAGTGGCTCCACCGCAGCTGCCCATAATTAGAGTTCCCAAAGCTTCGCGAATATTTCCTAATGATTAGAGCAAACTTCTGTTCTAGATGCTCTTTCGTGATGGATTTTCCTTCAAAACCAAATACAGATTGAAGCTGCGTTACTTATTATCTACACGAAGGTTTTTGATTTCAGTTTGATACAAATACACGAAGGTAAATTTTGAAGCAGCGAGGTCCACAGATATATCGATAACGATACGAACAAATAAGTTATCGATAAATTTATCGCAATTATATTTCTGATTATACCGATAAATTGATCAACAGCAATAATAATTGACAATAACATTAAATAATATTAAGATAGCAATAAAAATGAATATTTCGATATCAGTTTCAAAAATAACTTCGACAGATATACATACATTGTATGTACATGCGTATCAATAAGGTTCTCAATAAAAGATCGATACATACATATGTATGCTTGTTAATATTTAATTAAAACAGAAAATATTTCGATAACAATATTTATCGTCGATCAGATACGAAAGTTTTACTGATAATAACTATATCGTTAAAAAAAATAAAATATATTAATGTACAATACTTTCAATAAATATTACGATACAGTATCAATAAAAGTTTATATTGATCATTATTAGTGATTAATTTATGCACAACGATATCGATAAACAATCGATTTGTATATCGATAAATAATCGATAAAAGAAAACACAAAATATTTCGAATATTTTGTTATGTATTTTATTTACCAACATTTTTAAGTTGTTCGGTCCTATTTTTGTTCGATAACATTTGAACTTTTCCACTTTTCTTTATTCAATTTATCGTGCCTCAGTTTATTCGTTTAGTACCAAAGTATTTTACATATACTGACATTCTAAGTTCTTTATAGAAACGTGCTTAGGCTTTAATAAACATATTTTCCATACGAATAAATACCAGCACGTTTCTTCGTTTTCAACAACATAGCACATTCCTGTTGAATCTGACTTCCTTATTTCTATCATGATTATCAGCTTCACACAATTGTCATAATTAATCGCAAAAGGCAGACAGCGTGACACCACTGCCGCATGTAATGGTTAATGCAAAAAAAAAATATAAAAAAAAATAAAAATAAAAAACCGAAAAATTGCAAAAACTTTTAAGAAAAGCAAATAGTAAAAGGAACAAATGAACGCGGAACGCGGAAAGCCGCATCAAGCCGCCATTACACGCATAGCACACAATTTCACAGATGATGAACAATGTCGTCACGTGACAAGCAAGCAATGCCACACAGCCCAGGCACATAGAATCTGCGGAGGCACAACACTGTACGAGGACAGCTGCTTTGCATACTAAAGCGGACGATGCAATGACGTTGACACGCCGCGCAAAGGTGGCGGCGATGTGGCTGTCGTAGTCAACCGACAACAGCGGCCAACAAAATCCTTCCACCACCAATTACCAGCCGCCCGGGCCAACCCACTTTGATGTATCGGTTCACTAGACAGATACGCGAATACTTCTCTGTGTGTGGGTGTGTTTGTATAGCGCGGAGATCCGTCAGCCATTTAATGACTATGCCAGCGAATGTGACCAAGATTATCTAAGGCGCGTATGAACTGGAGCTGTTGACTTCTAAGGAATGCAGCGAGTGAATAAAAATACTTTTAAAATTTACAGTGTCTAGTCAAGTGCAATTTTATTAACAATAAAAATGATTTGTGTATTTTTAAATATTTTAGTATACATACATATATGTATGTATGTATATTATTAACGCTTCACATGCTGCTTCACATTCTGCTTATCTCATCAACCCAAACTGAAGCTTTTAAAATTGTTGAATCCTTTCGATTTATCGATCTTGCCATGTAGCTGACCCTCGAATAACACCTGTCCATTGGTGTGGAGCAACTTGAAGTCTGCGAGAAATTTAGCTTCAGGCACATAACTCGGCAACGTCTCTTCATCGATACGGTATCCGCGCACTGTGTAGTTACCCTTCTTAACAGGACATCGCTTGATGAAGTTACCCTGTTTCAGTAAATCTTCGTAAATTATACGTAGTAGTGGCTCCATTGAATGCTGCTTAAGAAACTTGCAATAATTTATCGTACGATTCACGAGTGTTGTATTGTTGCTTTCGCCCAAGTCTAAAGCGATGGCGTATTGAAGATAAATATTATCGAGATCTTCATGTACTTCCAAAGCAATGTCCAAATATGTATCGCCAGTCTTGTTTTGGATCTCCAATTTACCGTTTAAGATTTCTGAATGGAAGTGGTAAGGAAAAGAGTCGAAAATTACCTCAAAGGTGCGCTGAAAGCGAAGAGGGGAATGTAAATTACTTGTCAAAGTATGTAAATGAGAAAATGGTGTACCAAGGAAGGGATTTGGGGTGCGGCTACTTTAAAAAAGTTAGATAATAGTTTTAAGCAAAAAATATATCCAATCCAGCGTTGATCACAGAGAGCTTTTATGCCATGTAAATAATTTTCCCGCGGCCAGCCGGGGCCCCCCATCGCCATAAAATAACCAACCCAAATTTATATAAGTGGTTTTGTAGCGAAATCGGAAATATGTCGAACAGTAATGCCCAAAATATGACTCATGTAAAAAGCTTTTTAACGCTTTCATCATATTTGTATGGGGAGAACTGGGAAAAAGCTCTCTCTGATTGTCGCTGATTTTGAGTAAAGCATTTGTATATGTAGTATGAAAAAATCATAGAGCGCCCAAAGCCAGGGTTAGAACTACGGCAAACCTAAATCGGAGTAATTGAAGTGAAAAAGCGTAGCAGAAAATGAAATTCCGTAATAGATATTTTATATGTATATGAGCCATTCTTTTTTAAGGCGGACGGATTTCGTAAAAAATATGATTTCATGTCTCCGAATCCACAATAAAGTATGAATTTATGAACTTTGTTTTTAATATAGCCACGCCTATTTCTAGAAAGTTCTAAAAAAATTATTCGTCGCATAATTTCATACAGTTCTTGAACAAATGACGCACCAAAGTTAAAAATGGGATGTGTTTGATGACAAGGATATATATACGTTCTAAGTCAATAAAAATCAAAACCTTAGTAGGACAATATCTGAATAAACAAAACTGAGAATACATTGATTCGAATACTATTTCATGGCCTTATAAATCTCTTTTTTTAGAATATTTCAGAAGTTAAGTAAATACATAGGTACAGTGTAATTGGAAGCCAATCACTCTGTTAAGCAAAAAATGTGTAGTATTTTTTAGCGGAAAATGTCTTTGAAGGCCACATAAATTTTAAAAGCTACTTTGAAAAATAGACATACAACAATATTTTGAGTTCAGATACTGCAATAAATGCTCTTTATGATTTGGTAAACAAAACCGAAATAGATCGTGGGTAAAGCGGAGTAGCGTAGTAAATTTCTAATTTTCGTCAAAAATCGTAGCAAATCTACTACGATCGTAGTAAAGTTCTAACGCTGCCCAAAGCTATACAGCATATTCGATTTGCCGGCATCGTAAGTGTTATGACAGAATTTTTTTATGATGGTTCTACATACCCCAAATGAGAACTTCGAAAATTTATCATCCGAGCAGAAAGGAAACCGAACCGGAAAATCCTAGTTTAGTAGCAACCTCAAACTATCAAAGACCTGGCTCATCGTTTTAAAGATGTCTGTGTACCTCAGTATTTCGGTGAAACCCTTGGCCAACAGTGGTTTAATTTCTGTACCTCGAGTGAGCCTTTCGAAAAAGTCTACGTTGGCAACATTAGCTTGAAAATAATTTTATATATTTTGCTCCTAAACATTTGAGTCCCTCCTGCTACCGTACGTACGGAAGTTAGATAAGAATTTCCTTTTTCCTTAGATTAAGAAGACACCAGATTTTTGTGTGCTATGAATTTAATGATCGGGAGATAAATACGTATCACCGATATCTGCTTAGAGTGAAATCTAATCCATACTCATCCTTTCTGGGAACAAATAGGCGGAATGTGATGCAGGAACCCAAGATCCGTTTAAAGTGGGCTGTTGACAGAAATATCTCTTGCCGCAAATATTCCCTAATCTCTTAAATAAACTTAAAGTGCCCTTCGCCTGAGCAACGACAGCAGCCAAAAAAAAGGGTAGCGCCCATTGGCTGTTAGCCGAGAAGTTTACAGAAAATGTTTCCTTTTTATGAAGATCTCCACATACATACAATTACTGCCCGAGGTAGGAATTGCATACATACTAATTTCGTTTTCAGCCGTGAAAATATGGTCTCGTGCATGAGAATAGCACTTCCAGACCCTAAGCGGGCAAGAGGAAGAAACTTCCAAGTAGCCGGTGAGGTACTTAGTGATAAATTTTTTTGTGGTTGTTTCAACACTATCTTAGTAAGTTCGTGGTGGCTCAGCATACGTCTAAGAAGACCGAACCGGTTGGAGTCCTCGTTTTTAGTGCTAAGGCTATTTATACAGGCCAACTTTAATCTTTACCTGGAGACTTCCCATTCGGTAAAAATTGTTATCGATTTGCTTTGTTCTCTCCCATTTATATATTTATTTCTGGATTTCAAATGGATCTTCCAAAAACTTAAAAATCGTGATGAGTTAAAACAGCCAAGACGGGTCCATTGGACAGGTAGGGGAAACTTAGCCTCTTACTCTTTAGTTTTGTTTAATTTTGTATATTTTTTTATCGGCTTCTGAGTTCGGTATTTAGTTTTTTTCTGGAATTGGTCTTATTGCAACTTCTCATGACTATCACAGATTTTGAGACCAAATTATTTGTCTTTGCTTACCAGTTCATGTTTTAAGGGGCGTAATTAAGGAGCTGAAAAGGCTGAATTCCTTCTTGCCCTGATTCCGTTTTTTCCGAATTCTTATTTATGAGGCTAACAAAATTTTTAGTTATCCATAGGCTGCTCTTGGTAAGATGCGCATCGTAAAATCTCAAAGCAGGTCTGCGGCGGGGAAGGACGTTCAAAGGATGAAGGGCTCGTGGGGACCCAAAATGATTTCATGCCTCCAGCTACTGCGAAAGACATTAAGTGAAGGATTTCTGGGCACTTGCTTTAATTATTCCTTCAGTAAATTTAAGGTGTTCCGTTTCACACTTTCTTGCCTCTGTTTCGGAGTTCACAGGTGCCAATATTTATGACATGTTCTGCAGACTCCAGGCACGTTTTTCCTTTCCTCGTTTTTTGATCTTTTTGTATCTTAGGGTCAGATTTTTTTATGCATTTTATGAAAAACTGTTTGCCCTTGGGTGTGGCTTGGAATACTTTGAAAATATATATATATATATATGTTTATTTTATGGAACATACTGCCAATTCAAGGTATGTGCTAAATCTAAAATCCTTCCCACTCATGATAAAAATATCATCGCAGTTTTCCTCAATATCTTTCCCTTCATTGTGTACTCTTTTCCTAACTCATAATGAGCAAAACTTTACAAACCAACGCTCAATCTGGCTGTGATTTTTTCTTCTCTTATTTAGCGCCGAATCAAATTAATTACAAACTTTGCGACAATTAAAATGTTTTTACCATAATTAAATTCAGACAACGAGTAAATTAATAAAAATAATAAATATATTTATGCACCTTCATGTTTGCACTAAAAAATTTATACAAAACTTACCCATCCTAAGGCGATTGGTGCACCGCACACAACTAAAGCTACCACAACAACAACGAGCATAGAGATACGTCTGACAGACACACAGTTAGTTGCTGCTTGCAACTTCATAGCTACACAAAATTTAACTGATGCAAATTTGGCGAAAAGCTATAATTTTACTGGCGGACACAAGACAAACAAGAAGAATATCACTAAAACACTAACAAAACGAAAACCTGAAAATGAAGTAAACAAATTTTTGCTGGCGGGGTGCAAAGTTTTTTGTTAAAAGAAAAAAATATAGGAAACCAAAGATTTGATTATAATTTGTTTTAAATTATTATTTTGCATCGCTTTTTTAATTGTTCCAAAATGTTGTAGGATTTTATTTCTCTGCGCGATAACTGCAAATAATGGCGTCAAATGTCAGGCGGCTTTTAAAAATGGCGAAAAAGTGTTTATCATTGCAATTTTCATGGTTCACTGAAGCAGCAAATTAAAAAAAAAAAGTTTAGAAATCATTCAGAACTGTTATTTGATCGGAAAATAATCGTGAAACTGGGGATATGCAAATATGTACATATGTACAGCAAACATTCAAACTAAAAAAAAAGTAATTATTTTGATACATTTTCTGAATTGGGCGTTCTGTATCATTGCTAGCGATGGTAGTTTAGTGATAACGCCTTTATTTGAAATTTTAAAATCTTTCAGCAATATTAAATGACATTTTAATTTTTAGCCATTTGAAACTTCCACTGTACAGAGAATGCTATATAAATGGGCGTAGAGAGCTTTGTGGCACTAAAATAGCTGGGCATTCCCAGTTAAAAAGTATTTTGTCCTCTTTTGAATATTCATCAGCGTTTAGCAAAATGATGCCAGGCGCGACACTTGTTTGGTTGAATTTGATCTTCGTGCTGTACTGTGTTTTGGCAGCCGCGGAGGTAAACTAGTGATTTTATTATTGAGAAATTTAATTTATAATTTGTATTTAATGCTGTTTTTGTTTTGCAGAAAGTAATGCGCCCCAATTTCAAGGAAGTCAAGGTTTGGAGTGATGAGAAGCATGTTTCGCATAAAATGTCCTTCGATCCGACAGATCCGCATTTGAATTTTACGCTGCACGTGTTGAAGGTATTTGCAAGGCTATTTTTTCCGTTTAGATCGCAATGACATTAGTGAATCTTATAAGTGAAATACTTTGGAAGCTAAAAGTGATTAGCTGAAAATTTTGACCATTCTGTTCATATGAAGTTTTATTAACTTCTTTGCTCGCAACTTATCTTGAATTTTTTTCTAAATTTCAATTTAATTGCTTACTCTAGGACCTCCAAGACGTCGATATCCATACAGAGATTCGTTTCGTACAGAAAAACGATCCAACTTATCATTTCATGACAAACACCACTATGAATTTGTGCCGTCTATTCAGTTGGCGTAATCTATCACCGATTGGTTCACTCATTTATAACTATTTGAATCAGTATGGAAATTTGATTGAGAAATGCCCGATTGTGAAGGTAAGCTATAACCATGGTGACCATACGTACTTTATTTCAAAGGACAGTCCTTTTTCTCCTCAGGATGCTGTCGCTTGACTTTATTTATTTCTCTAAAAATCTATGTTGGCCTTTATTTCAAAACTTGTCCTTTGAAAGTACTTTGCTCTTAGTCCGCTGGGCAATTAGGCGTTTAGATTACATCGCCGTATTTAGGGTAAAGCTGGGGTAGTTGCAGATAAACTGATCGATACACTGCACCTCCTCCTCCTTCTCGTTCTCGCAACTACGCTAGAAGTCATATGAAGGGCGGCCATTACGCTCTTCGTGTATTCCGATTATACAGTGTCCGATGATAAAACCAACCGCTTAGCTAATAGAGGGGCAATAAAGGAGCACTAACTAGAGACTCAGATCTGTCAAAAAGTCAGGACAATCCATTAAAAATGAGAACGGGGAGCACTATGGGTATGGAAGGCTATAAAATTGGTCGGAATATTTTTTCAATTATTTTTTATGTATGCTACCGCATAACTTTGGTCCACGTTAACCGATTACTATAATTATTTTTTTAAAGGAAAGGAAAGTTTACCTCACAAGTGGTCATATTCTAATTTATTTTAAATCCGATCATTGGATCATGAAGAGATTAACGATAATCTAAAATTTTTGTATGGGGATTGAAGTCGGTTTGGTTTTTTGCTTAAAAATACTTGCTTTTGTAAGCATTTGTTAAAATGTAGTCTCATATAGAAATATACAAGTAAAAGTCACTAGTATTTTTAATGCAATCTTGCCAACAGCAGTGTTTTGTGCATATACTTGTATCTAGAACCTTCTTGGCTCCCTTCTTAGTATTTAATATTCAAGATGCTGTCTTCACTGATGTTCAGAAGGTTTTCAAAAGCTTAATTTTTCATCTCAGTAGGTTTGCTTTTCGGGTCACATGAAAACGGGTTTGTTATCCAAGTGTAGACATCCTCAGATTCGATGTTGGGAAAATTTTCGACAATTCTTTTTTTTTAAACCTTCCAAGTTAACACTAAGAAAATAACTTTTACAGCCAATTTCACGAAAGCAATTCAAGTGAAAATTTTTTTTAAATTTTTTTTTAGTTTTAATTGGAAATTGACAGAAAATAAAAAATCTTTTTCCATTTCAATTGCTGGTGAAACCGGCACTTATCAATTTTCTTGTTGATTCGCCCTTTCGCAGTGTGATTGTGAAGCTCCAAAGAATAAGTAACTAGCCAGCAAAAGATCCGAAAATTAATCGAAAAACTGGAAGAAACATGGATGAAACGCGGATAAGGTCTACAGCTACGGCTATTTTCTGAAAATTTTCTGATTACATTTTTCGTTGACAAAACGTATTTTCTGGCCGCCATGTTGAAGTTTGATCAAACCGCTTGCGTTGTGTATGTAAAGTTTAAAGAATTTGCCCGCGCCACTAGTATACTCTAGCCACTAGCGACACCCCAGTCATACGCTCGCGGCACCCTATTTGGGAAAGCCCGCCTTGGAGCACTATAATATGAAGAGGTAGTAATTTTGACGAACTTGACTAACGGGCTGACCGGAAATTCAGTTCTGCTGTAGAGTTTCCATAGAACTTCTATTCACTTTTAATGGGCACTGAATGTCGACTAGTTGGGAGTGTAGCATATTTTCCTTGAATGGCACTATAAAGGTCTAAGCGATTTGGCTGAGGTTTCCATGGAGAATGATTCCGTGCGCAGAAGCCCTTTAAATGAAGAAAACGTTTGACTGCCAGAGTGGCTAGAAATTGTTCTTTTGCGAGCGGTTCAATCCTCTAGGTATCGACCAACCAATCTAGCGATCTAAAGTGGGAACCCTTACCAATGAAAATAAAAACCGAATATAATAGGGAATGTTTTATCGGCATACATTCGTTCAAAGGTGAATATATTTTCATAAGTGTATACCTCTCTCTGACCTACTGGATCTATTGTACTTTTTACTCTTTATTAATATCATCACTAATAACATGTCTTTTACTTTTGATTTCAGGGTGAATACTACATACATAAGTTCTGGTATCCCGAAGATGCCACAGTTTCCACGCTGCCCGAAGTGGATTTCGAAATAAATTTCGCAGCCTACCATTTGGATGGTAAAAAACGTGAGCTGATCATAAATGATCGTATAATAGGCGAAGGAGTGGTACAAGAAGTGAGCAATTACAAACCTGGTCTCCTGGCAATGCTGCCCAAGGCGGGTTAAGTGCAAGTAAAGAAAATAATGCAAATATAATAAGTAATACATAACATGCACGTAGCGAAATTGGGCTATAAAGTTATAAAAGAGTAACATTTTTATGACAAATCGTAAAAGCAAAGTACTTGTATACTTATATTATTGCTACTGTAATTTGGTTATAAAACTTAAATACCAAGAAGTAGAAATTCAAAATAAAATAAAAAATTTCGTATATTTGTACAAAATATTTTTTGCTTTATTTGTGAATATTGCATTTTATCAAAATAAATTTAGTATTCAATTGTTATTCGAGGGAATTGTTGAAAATACTATATTTATGTGCTTACAACATGTTAGCTGAATTTTAACACCTAGAGTGTGGATAATGGGGTATTTGCCAGCGAGTAGAAAATCAGGTAGCAAAGTTATAAAAATTGCATAATTTTAATACTCAACCCGGATCACCTTCTGTGGTGGGGGTGCTTAATTATACGCAGTCAAAATAAAATTATTCATCAATATTACTGGCAGTTCTTATTGACAGTAGCACGACACATCCTTCAACTGCGCGTTACCATAAATCAAGCATCAGTAAAAAAAAAAAAACAAAAAAAAGCAGCAGAGAAGAGGAGAATAAAAACAACTTCTGACTGTCACATTCTCACTTGAGACACGTTGAGCGGCAGTTTAGATTTCTTGCAGGCGCTGAGTGTATCAAAATTCGCAAGCTGTCGATTGTCAAATAGTCAATAGCATATTAATTCCGTCAACTTGTGGAATTTAAGAGAAAAAATAGTTATACGTTGCTTAAATCGAAGCAATTTTATAGCCAAAAAAGCTAATCAACCTGCAGCGCACGCCAAAGTGTAGTGAAATCGTAGTAAATATGCAAAAAAGCTTGTTTTCCAATACTACTTTTCCATGGCAGAAGAAATATTACTTGCTAAGTATTTTCTATCAACTACACTATGGAGTAAATGTGACAGAGCAATGCCAATTACAATGAACAAGATTTGGTGGAGATGCAAGACAAGAATTGCTGCGCTGAATAAATTAAGGCCAAATATATATTTTATTGAACTATTGCTAATTTGTTTCTTATTGTAGATTTACCTACGGACAGCCACCAAACCGCGGTACCGTAGAAAAGAATTGGACGCACAACCGCTAAGTTGCTGTGTACATCCAGTTCACAATGTGAGGCGTCAATCCCCATTTTTTCTTATCGCTTATTTAAAGGCATTCATAGCAGTTATAGCTTTCTTGCAAAGATCTTTTATATTGCGCCGCCAAGTTAACTTTCTGTCAAGAATAACGCCCAGATATCTAACTTCGTCCAAAGAAGTCGGTGCGATGCCATTCAAGGAATTGAGCTGTCTTTGTATACAAAAACCTACAGAATTCATATTCACTTTTGCTTCATAGTGTAAATCTTATTAGCGCTTTTTTGTGCAAAATCTGCTTCCTTCTAAATCCAAAAATTACTGCTCACAAATTTAATTCAAAATTACTTTGATGGGTTCGATTGTCATAAAGTGACACCTACGACTATGAGAGGCTGGGTGAACGTATTCGCTGACAGCGCGTCACTGACAGCAGTCACACTTCAAATGACAAGTGCTTGAGCTTTATTGAATGCAATATCATGTACATGCCTAATATTAATATTTTGTGTTTAACTAAGCAAAAAAATTAGTAATCATACTTAGTTTTGAATTTGAAATTTTTGTTATCGTTTTATGCAGGGATTTACGTGCTTTACAAATGATTTCCTACAACACAGTATATATATATATATGTATGTATGTATGTTTGTATGTACACATAAATCTTTCCAGCATAAATTTGATTCGCCTTGAGCGTTTTTAGCCACATCATTGGATTCATACGACCACCAACAACAGTCACAATTGCTTTTCGTCAACTGACTCACCCTCTACCCATTTTGCTTGCCATTCTTGTTGGACATAATTAAATTTGAAACTTTATGTCATTTGAAGCTGACAAACATTTTGATCATCTAAACACGCGGCGTAACTCCAGTTTGAAACAAATAAATTTTTATGTTCTAAAAATTTGCCAAAAGTTGTTGTTGAATTTATATTTTTTTCCGCACAAATTTTGCATACAAAATGTAGCGTGCATTAGCCTGAAGTGGTCAACTGGAATAAATTAAAATTTATGACAATCAATGCAGGCAAAATTTGACAAGTGGAAGAGTTTATATTAGCAAGAACAAGAGCCAATTCGGTGACAGAGCCTACGTAGTATGCAGAAAACTGAAACGCGTACAGTTATGCATGCAAGATTTAGCCAGTTTGTTTTCAGAGACGGGAAGTTTCTAGGCACGTATCGTTTACTATCAAAACGTGGTGTTGCGCGCCCCTCAATGCGAAGCATCTCGTGATTGTCCGAAGATATTACCGGTTTCCGGCCCCAAATTGATGAATCATACGTGAAACAAAACTTTTAGCTTTGGGTGTGGTGAAATAACTCTTTAAACTAACCAAATGCTTTAATCGGTCATTGTCCGATAGGAATTCAACCGGTGGGTCTCAATATAACTTTAAGCGCCTAGATTGGGACCTGTTTCGAAAACGATGAGATGAAATTAGGTGCCCTTTTACTGTTCTCCTGATCCTTTTAATCTATTTCAAATCTGCACGATTTACGAATACACCTAAGCAGATTGTAGGGTGTCAAAGAGCTCAGGTGTTTCCACCTCAACACATCGCGGCAGAAGCAGAAGAAAGTGTTCCACCGTCTCATCCTCTTCGTGGAAGGATGGTTGGGCAACTGGAGTTGTCATGTACGCCTATCACAGTCAGATATTTGTGGCACGTGGAGCGACCATTCAGCTGACCAACAAGTTGTCTGAGCTTCATCTGCTTTATGATAGAAAAAAAACCAGATAGACCTTCCGTAATTGAACCCAACATGCCCACCCGCAACCCCTCGATGACTCCCAGTCATTTCTGAGCGATGTATGCACACAGTTTCTGATGGTGGCTTCGAAAGACGAACTGGGGAGTGCCATAACTTGTTGCAGACCGAAGAGTGCCTGGTATGGCCACATGTCGTATTACCTGGCACTCTCGAGTGACCTGGCACTCTGAGTAAAGCATTTAAGAGTCCAGGATTACTGCTGGAATTAAATCAGCATTCAGCCTCAGGAAACTCAATGTTATAGAATCTTGTCCACAAAGGTATTGATGGCGTACTATCCTGTGGTATTGAAAATACGAAAGTGCTCAGAATCCTGCCGTTAGCAAAGGCAAAAATGTAGAGCCTTTCCTTAAGAATTTGGGAAGGGTTTTCCTTTTCCATAGCCACTTCGAATGCAATGGCCCTTTGATTTGAATCACTGCATATTTTATTTCTTTTTAAATCATGAACAGATATTAGCCTAAAATTGTTAAATTCATAATTTATTGTGTAAAACATGATTGCTTCAACTCTGAAACACGAAAAGGGCTAACACATAAAATCACAGAACATAATCAGGTTGTCGCAGAAAAGGATTCAAAATTCATTTGCAGCCAACAACATGTGTGTAGTACGACAAATGCACTGCTACCGTGTACTCGTACAAGCATTTGGGGAGCATAGAAAATATTTTAATCCCTAATTGAAAATAAACACAACATGCGACAAAATTCAAAGAAAACATGAAAATGAAAACAAGTAGCGGTAGTACCAGTACCAGTACTCGTAAAAAGTGTGTAGTAGCGGCAGAGAGAAAGCGGACAAACGACAAATGCCAAATGAAGTAGAGGCACATGAAATTACTACATGAAATTGTAAATGCAAGGATATGCATAGTTGGAATTAAAGAGAGGGGAAAAAGAAGAGTGGGGAGATAAGGAGGAAGGAGTGGTGGAGATAAGAAAGGGTAAAGAGAAAGGAGAGCATGTGAGGTAAGTTAGGGAATTGAGGTGGATAAGTGCCAAGCGGTGAGTGAATGTTGAAGTAGAGCGGATAACAGCGGTGAGTGAATAACAGGTGTGTGAGTAAAAGAGGTGGGTGCCTAGCAGTGTTGCCGTTTTGATCCAAATGGATCAAAATTATACATTTTCCATCGATTTTTAAAATATACTTTTATTTTTAGCGTAGTATAAATTGTGATACATTTTAATTCCCAAGCATGCTGAGCAATCTTAAGACTTTTATGATTTTGTGGCAACACATTAAGTTTGTTTTCTTTCACTGAATATGCCACCTTTAATCTGCATATGGCATCACTGTTAGCTACAGACAACTAGCCTGCTCTCGCACTCCAGGATTTAGTCCGAAATAGTCCGAAGTTATTTCCTTTCACACATTTATCACACATTTTGAGAACAATTTCTCACTAAAACCTGGAGTTCGGGAACTAGTTAATATTGTCGTTCCTTTTTCTTTTTGATTTTGAAGCTGTCGGATGTGGTACTGGGCTAAAGGCAGTGTCACACGATTGGTACATTTGTAAAGATTTGTACATTTTGGCAGTCACAGAGTCGTGTTCTTAAGAGATTTGAGTTTAGCTCAATAAAAGAATTTCCAAACAACACTACTCTGTACCAAATGTACCAATCGTGTGACACTGCCTTAAGATTTCTGAACACCGCGGCAACACTGGTATCTAGCGAGTGAGTGAGTGGCAGCGGTGTGCCTGTAAAAGAGGTGAGTTAGTGGTAGCAGTAAATACGAGTACATGAGTGCTGCCAGTTGGAGTGAGAAGGGTGTGCAAATTTCGAGTATAAATAATCCATGCAAATTGAGTTGTATGCATAGAAATTTCTAAAAATAAAGGATTAAGGCTATTTTTTCACTATTTTTTCTACATCAACATGCCTGCTCCTGTACTCCGGCGAGCGATTTCATGTATTTTAAATTATAAACAAGATATATCAGTATATTAAAAGCAATTCGTCTCCCTTAATAAACTAATTTAATTCACTGAACAGATAAAGAGCAAGGACATACAACATTTCCCTGTGCTGAGTTTGCCAATAATGTGTAGTACCAAATTGCAAGCATGCATGTAGTAAGGCATTATTCTAAGCAATAACGTAAATTCTTGTGCTTTACGTCCCGCTCAGTGATTTATGCGCCGCAGCAAGGCTGATAGCCTATGTAGAGGAGAGTAAATTTATTCTTCCACAACAACGAAAACACAATGGCTATTAAATGTTTGATTTTTATTTCAATTTTTTTGTAGCCCAAAGATAAAGCAAGTAAACATGTGAAAATCTGCCGCATTTACTAACACTTTACGGTACGCCCAGAGGACATGTTATCCTTGTGGCAATTCAAGTTTAACAAAAAAAATAACAACAAAATCAAATAAATGATAGTAAAATGTTAGCAAAAGTCTTTAGAAAAAAAAACCGAAAAAAAAAAATAAAATTGCAGCCCATACAAATCCCTCGTGAGCCCGCGTGCGGAAGTCAACAACCAAACATACTTGTCGTGCATTTCCGGCACAGTAGAGCAGCTTGAGGGGAAAAGCAGGGGGACGGAGAGCCAGCGGAACTTGTTGGTCAGACGAAATTCAAACAATTTGCATATGCTTTTTGGTGGTGCGGCACGGAGTGATGGCGTAAAGAAGCTTAGTTAGAGTGAGAAAACTAACAGCAAGAAAAATAAAAAAGGCGCGCCGCGAGTGAGGAGCAGTTGGCGGGAAAAATGTCAACAACAGCACCAATAGCGGCAATTTTGCTAGCTGGTAGATAGTATGCAAGCAATGTGCTCAATGACAATGCCAACAAACGTTGAACAACACACTTCAGACCGAATGGGCAGCTGAAACCAAATCCAATGTCAGCTTAAGAATTTGCAAAAGTTATTCGATGTGTATTTAACACAGGTTGCACACACAAAATACACAGGCGGACAAGGCGGCAAGTAAACATGAACTCGCAAACTTTGATACATACATATATATAAGGACCAAAAGGATAGATACATAAACACTTTGATAGAGCTATAAAGTTGAGTGCAGTGTCAAGACACTTCAAGCAAGGCAATGACAGAGCAGGAAGAGCACTGGAATCTCGTTGGGATGCGTCGTCTGCCGTCATACGCACGCACGCACGCCATCTGAAGTGTGCGTGAGCTTTATCCGGCATGCGAGCAATAGCAAGCGACTATCAACATAGCCAATGTCCTAGTTGACATATCGGCAAGGCTATACTCGTTTCAAGCTTGGCATACCAACTTCCTACTCATGCACGCCTGTGCGCTTAAGCAGTGCGAAGACGACGACGACGACGACGACTTAAAAAATGTATGTAAAAAAAATCAGTAGAAACAATATTTTTCAAGAAAAACGAAACGACATACTAAGTCAAGCAGCTGAAAGTGCAAAACGAATGTTCTAAGTAATGCAAAACGAATAGTGGCGTAAAATAGTAGCCAAACAGTAGTCACATAAGAGATATGCAGCAGCTAAGCGAGCTGAAAAGCCGAGCGGAAAGCGCACCCAAACCTCATTTGTGGCCCAACTCAACTTCAGCTCTGTGCCCAGTCCATTTCGTTTGTGGCGCGTCAATGACTACTAAAGCCAATTGTCTTGGTTGCAGTTACTCGTGAAATCAGCTCAACAGCTAGGCTGGCCGCCCACTGGCAAACCTCACAGTCCACCCATTAGCCTACAGGTCGAGACCCGTCCCTTCTTGTCGTGCTGTAATATTTATGCGCAGACGACTAAAATAAGCTGCTTCAAGGATTTATTGGCTAAATGGATAGATTTGACTATGTATGTTATCCTTGGGAATGCTGGCAATATGTCGCACGACAATGCATTGATGGGACTATTTTAGAATGCACGTATGCATTGCGAGAAATTTTGATGTTGACACGATTCTAAAAAATTATAAATTTTACTGCTTCCAAAATTTCCCATTTTTTCTTCAGATGTGCCTTATACTGTCAGCTTCACAAGGCATGATCGTTCGTCCTTTGCTACGCGGACTAAGGCAGTAAATAGCCAATACTGAGCTCTTAAAACGTTAGAGTCTTCCGATTTGTCCTATTTTCTCAGTTAAAACCGTACGACGCACACCCAATTTCCTTTTGAATCATCCAATTCGGTTAGACTCATCCACATTTCAGCGATCTTCTCGCAATTTCTTAAGATAGAAAGATGAGCCATGTTCCTGCCAAGTGTGCATTTCTTATCTTTCTTAGAAAATATCCATTCGTCGTGGTTTTATGGGACTTTCATCGTCAGTGTAAAACCCTAAGCTCTCGAATTAGCAAACACGAAGACATAAATATGATATTATCATCATAGAAAAATTACTAAGAACTGTACTTTTGCTTTAAGAAAACGTTTCGATAGAGATGACGATTGGGTGCTAAGAATTGATTTCGCGGTAGTCAGTTCTACTAAATTGATCCGGCTATGTGCCAAGAATTTTCCTTGGGTGGCTGATATTCATTCTTGATTACACATCGGGTGCCCATCTGAGACGGCAAACAATTTTAGCCTCGTAAGTAAGAGTTGAAAATGCTGACACATACGGCCAGAAGTACTGATCAGTACAGTACTGTTTTATTAATTTCAGTACGCTAATGTCATTTTTCAAAATTTGTACTGAATTTTCAATTCTGAGCATACGAATTCGTAATAGAGGTCTTCCCACAGAGCTTGGTACTCGGTGTTCGGTAATTCTTCCCCATGTAATACTATTTTCCACAAAACAAAATACTTACTTCATTAAACTGGACTGTAAAAGGTATCGCAAATTATATGCCCCACGGTTTTCTCGTGATAGTCATATTTCCTACACTTTTTTTCCTCTATAAGACCTAATTTAAATGCTCTTAGCAAACAATGCCCTGTTAGAAATCCTATCAGGAGCCTCCTTTTGTTGATATTAAGAAATCAGTAAGTTTCCTATCGTATGAATTGCACATAATTTTTTGCAAGTTTGCAACCCTGAGCTATTTTCCAAAGCCTATCCGCTTGGCGGTACACGAGCAGATCTTGGTTGATCTTTTGATTTCACCAAGTGGAATTGGTATATTCGTCATTAGTGAGGCGTCGAATAGGTTGTCCTTCTTGGCTAGCTCGTCAGCTCTCTCATTACCTTCCCCACTCTTGTATACTGGGACCCAATATTGGTGGACGGTTTTAGCCACAACTAGGCTTCTTATACTCTCCTAGAGCCTTTATGGCTGCCAAGTTCGATGGTGGCATATAGGATTGCGTTGGGTGTTGTCGGTGTTGTACTCAAGGCATCCGTTTTACTGATCATTGAGAGCCTGTAAACACTCTCCAGTCTTTTAAAGTATGTCTCCTTTTCCGCTGCTGTCTACCATACCAATACCCCATAAAATGGTACTGGCTTAACGATTGCCGTGAAAATCCAGTGTGAAAGTGCAGGAGAAATCCAAAGTGCAACCCAACATCCATGTACACAGTGCTGCCGAGACCTTCCTTATTGTATTGGTTTCTTATGATCTGCACTTGACAGGCGTGAATGGCTTGAATGCTGAGTCCATATTCGCATTCACTTGCAATTGCGTTAACTCTGTGTAGGACCTAAGATTTTATTAGCCTAGACAATACAAAAACTTTTTCTTCTTAGTGTGTTAAACTCCAAGGCTTACTATTTAAGGTCGACATACAACGCGCTACGCCAGGAAAAGTAGAACAGCGCTGAAGATGTAAATTTCTAAGATCCCGTCACTGCTTTTGTGAAATATCTAAGCCACCTCATCGAGAGATCGGCAGCATTTCTTAATTAATTTCTGTAATTACTTTTGAAACCAACTCCAACTTTATCTGCCGAATATCTTTAAGTAATGTGATCTGCGATATAGTTATCAGCTCTGCTTAGAAAGACACTGCCGTCTTTAGGCAAACAGAAGCTGAAACTTATGCAAGAAGGGCCACACAAATTTTACCGAAATTTCGCTGAGTGTAGTAGTCCGCTTCCTCCACTCGGCGGGCGCTGCCATGGCCAAACCATTGATGAATGTTCGCATTGAATAGCAATTTTTCAAGATTTACAACTTAACCCAACGCAAATGCAGAGTTGAAACTTATTGAAAAAAGTAAAAAGAATATGAGGGGGAAAAAAATAGAAAATCGGATGCTGCTACGAACACATTAAAAATTTCACAAATACTCGAGCACATACGACGTACTCCGCAACAAAAGTAAAAATGCGAAAGGATATGTGCCATGGCATGCGCCCGTCAGGACAATGAATTTGTCGAGATAGCAGCGAGTGTAATGGGCTGAAATGGCCGTTGGCCTTTTGTAAGCAAGGCTTGTTCATACACACACACGCACACACACACACCTATATATGTATGTATGTAGATGCCCGTGTATGTTTGCAATCACATGTGGATATTTTCGCAGAAGTAACTGAAAATAAATGCTGCCGAATGAAAGTAGCAAACTTTTTATCACTTTTTTCTACTTCAAAATTAAAAAAAAAAAAAAATCCACCAATTGCTTCCCTCCAATTGTGATGGGCTAAAAGTTACCAAAGTGAAAATAAAAGGTTGCATACGGGTTGTGGTACGCTGCGGGTGTGTCGAGCAAGGCAGTGCCAATTTCGTGCACTATTTTTGTACATTTTCATGAACTTTTTAAACCCAAAACTGTGCATGTAGGTGGTATGAGTGTCTTTTTTTTTTCTCATATGCGGGATTTGCAAACAATTTTCTTGCGATTTCAAAATCAATAAAACATTTTTATTTCTCTGAACTGAACTTATTCACTCACATTCACTCTTTATACTCTTGCGTATGTACTTTTGCCTACAGTTTGGCACACAATTGAATTCAACTATTTTATCTTAAATTGTATATTGTGGATAATAAATAAACGTAACACCCATGGAGCGAGAACTACATTAAACGCCCATCTCCCACCACCGCCTATTTTAAGGCATCAAGGTACACGCCTCCATTCACCATTAAATTTAAATTTGTTATTGCATTCTTTTTGCTTTCAAATTGTTTTTTTTTGCCCACAAAAATGTCTTCGTATGCTCGTTTTGAATTGGCATTTTTGGTGGTATGTGCAGCTACAGATGTAGCTTGTTTGTTGTAAATTTTGTAACTTTTGCCTGAAAGCTCGACATTTCATTGGTCGAAAGCTCATTGTGTCTGCTTGTCTTGTGTCAATTAGATAAAAGTCAAAGGGACTGCCAGACCCTTTACGTGTCCCTACTCTTCCCCCCGCTTCAAAAGCTACTTTGAATCTGTTATAAATTGCAAAATATTTCTTCTACAAGTATTTTTCTTTGTTTTGCTTTCCTATACTCCTTTTCACATGAATAGTTGCCCACAAATAAATTGTTGTCCCTTTTCTATCACTTACAATGCCATTGTCGCATATACTCAGATACCGATGTATACATACTACATGTAATATGTACTGGTATGTTAGCGTGTTCATTCATCATTTGTTGCTATTTTAGCGAAGCTTTTTGAAAATTAATTGGACAGCAATTGTCAATTGATTGTTCGTAAATTCTACTTCTTTTGTTAGAATTCACAGCAGTTAAATGTAGTAGAAGTGAGTTTTTATAGCGCACATATGTATAAAGAAATCTCAGTTAATGAAAGGCACTTTATTTGAAAAAATGCTTATTTTGAACTTTTGCAAGTTCTTCAAATCCGTAACTGACTGCTCAATTTACATTTTTAACCTAAGCAATGGCATTATCCGTCTCCATTGATGGTTCGAAGTTGATGCAAGCGCCAGCGGCTAGCCCTTAAAAGGTGTTCGCACGAGACGATTTTGCGTTCAACCTTTGCGTTGAACGCACGCAGGGTTGCACAAAAAAAAGTTGAATGGCTAAATGTTGGCTGGCGACCAGCTTTGTTGAAAGTGATTAGTTGAAAGGCCGTTCAACCAAAAGTAGAATGCAAAGTTGAACAATGCAAACGCCTTTTTTTGGCGAATATTTTAATATTTTTTCATTCATTTTTTTTTGTGCAACCCTGCGTGAGTTGAACGCATAAGTTGCCTGAAAAATCGCCTCGTGCGAAAGCCCCTTTAGGCTAAAAACATACTGGAGCAGCGAGCAAAGAGCATCGAACAAAGCGTACATACATGTTTGTGATTGAAGCTTTGCTCGAAGCTAGCTCTTCGCTTTGCTCGCCGCTTAGTTCGTCGTTTCATCTTTAAAGCAACTGAAGCGTCCCGCAAGCTGAGATTGATGCCATGGAGAGTCAGATAGTTTTCTACTAAGTAAATACTAGGCGGAAAAGGCCTTTATATTCGTGAATAGAAAGAAACAGAATCCAAAGCAGTGAAACCGTAGATTTTAAGGAAATGCCAACCTCTTTTGGCATCATTGGGCTATAAGAACGCAATTCTTTGTTGACTTCCCGGACAAAGCAACATCGAAAGAAGCGAGACAAATGATGTGATGGCCAGGTATGGTTTTGTAATGTTAATAAATTAGACAAGCCCTATTTAGTGGTAATATTAGAAAAATGTTTGAATTTAAGCAGTTACAAATGATTCTTTTTCAAAAAAGTCGAAAAAGGTTAAGTTTTGAATACCTAAAGGCTGCATTTCTTTATTCATTCTGAACGTTTGGAATAAAATTTTTTGTTTACTTATTCTTTAGAACGTTCCTGATGATATGTTCGCTCGTATCTTTTTTCGGTCAAAAAAACTGTATATTACTGCGAAAAAATTCCGTTTCGCAGTATCTCCATTTAAAAATAAAAGCAGTAAGAATATTCCAGTTTGAAGTGTCAACAAAATACCGTTGATTTTTCAATTTTTTATTGCTGTTGGCGGCACGCATTATCTTCAACACAAAGTTACTATGTTCGACAATTTGGTTTGTATGGAAGAAAATAATAACACTGTGGGCAAAAAAAAAATAGTAATCAAAAATCAACTCGAGCTTTAGCCTATTATTTATTTTTAGCTTATAAGCTACAAAACTGCATACTTGGAATTTTTCTAACAATTATGACTACAAAGTTTGTTGTTGTGAATTTTTTGAAATTTCCCTACAAAGTTTGAAATGTGGATTTTCTTAAGTGTATGGTGTTAAGTACTGTATAATTAACTAGACTTTAACAAAACATTAATAAACATTCAACAACCGAAAGGAAAATAGTCCAAACTGGTCAAGATGACGTGTCCCAATTTTTCTACATAACACCGCTAACACTGTATTGAAAAAAATTTTTAACAAAAGTTCCAAATAAGAAAAGAGTAATGAACTTTTTCAGTTGAGAAATAAAATCAGGCGGTTATTTTTTTACGAAAAGGATTCTCTATCAAAATTCTCGTTATAATTTTCGGTGCTAAATTTTAATTCGATCTACTCCCAATTAGTTGAGTTTTTGGTACCGAAAAGAACATTTATATTTCTCGAACGAGCGTTAGGAAACTGTGTTTAATGCTGTTTATTTGATCTTTTGAACTGTATACGTATGTATGTAGATTATTCATACAAAATATTTAGCTGTATTAAAACATAAATTACATAAGCTGCCATATCAGTGACTGAATTAAAAACAAAACTAATTATTATTTTTTAAATGTTACGCAATACTGCAACATACAAAGCATGTTTGCATTTGACAAGCGACCTCATGACATTCTTATCTATCGTGCAAGTACATAGTTGCGGGTATACAATGTATGTATGTACTTCGCCTATTGCATGCAACATTCATAGATACAATTAATGTTATTCATAGAATTAAATACATACTCTTTGCACATACCTACATAGATGTATATACGTATATATACATATACATAAGTACATACATATCGTCGTTTAAAGTACAAAACCGCGTATCAAGAAAATTCCAAAGAATAGGCTTGAGCCAAGAGCTTCGGTAAGAAAATCCAGTTTTTGGCAAAAAATATCAAGTTGCGCGGTTTTGCAGAACGACGATACGCGGTTTTGTACTTTAACGACGATATGTATGTACCCTGCAGGAAAAAAAATATATAAATTGATAAAATTAACCAACTCGCTTTACTGCGTTATTTCTATAAGATATGTACATATACATATAATGTACATAAATAACTTGAAACTAGTTGAAAAGTAATGCAGGAGTAATGCAGACGTAATCGGGAGATTGTTTTCTTTAAACAAGTTTCTATCTAAGTTTACTTTGAATACATTTTCTTTCTGCACTTCACAAATACTGGTTCGAATTGAGAACAAATAAAAGGAAAATCGAAATTTTATATTATCATTTTAAAGTTATGTCTAACGGAGTTCGAATGTGGGACCGCTTACAGCAGAATATGTAAACAAATATGAAATGTAATAAAATAAAGTAAATAAATGAAAAAGTAAAAAAAACAAACAAAAAATATTTTGTTTTTCTTATTGATAATTCTAAGTCCAAAACTAGTTAGTTACAAGTTAGTTGACATCAAATGCAGAGGTGCCCACCCTTGACATTTCGCGACCTTCGCCATTGAAATAAATAGAAAAAGAAAATATACGTATAAAAGTGACATTTAGTTCCTTCTTAATCAACTTCAAGTTAACTCAAAGCTAGATACATTTCCCGCAAGGTACGAACAAATGTATGTATGTACTTTGTATATACATATTATATATATACATAAGCTTTTTTGCATATATGTACATATGTACATTGAATTACGTAAAAAACCTACACATTAAAACCTTTGGCATAGTTTTGCATTAGGGGCGTTGTTATTTTTGGGGTTTTGTAAATTTGTCGTAAAAAACGTTTGTATATGTATTTGTGTAGTGTTTAAAAATGATGAAATTAAAAGAGATTAAAACGATTTTTAACACACCAAAAATTTCCATGAAATTCTTACTATAAATAACTGTTGGAAGAAAATAGCTTTAAATGGTGTCTTCGAAAGCTTCAACCGGAACGGTATTAACCCTTTTGCGGCCTTAAGGTTTTAAGGAAAATAAACTCTGGCTTGAATTCTAGATTTTGAGCCATTAAGGACAAAACAAATTCTTTGATATTTATCAAAATATTTTTTTTTTAAATTTTGGTAAAATTATGTTTTTATTTTAATTTATAATAAAGATGGTCAACGATTGTACCCAACTCTATGATAGAAATTATTCGATGTTCACCGAAATTTTTTAAAACATTTTTTGTTAAAAAAAATTTAATATATTAAAAAAAATGTAAATTTTTTAGGGGAATTGGTGGTGGTACTTTTCAAAATTACTTTGGATATCGAAATTCAATTAGAAACCGGCTAAGCTATTTGATTTTTTAAGAGAACAGGATTAACCCTTTCGAGATCTTGAGTCATAAGTAAGAAAATATCTATCGATCGAAGTTTTTTTTTGCGACGAAAATAGTTTTTCAACGAGCGAGGTCTCGGTAACTCAAGTAAAAATTAAATACACGCCTTTCAGGACCATAAGACTATAGATTAAAATTATTATGTAAATTTAAAGGGTCGACTTTTCAACCGCAATATTATGATATTTTGCTGTTAAAGTAATTTTGTTTTC
Source organism: Rhagoletis zephyria (assembly GCF_001687245.7). Taxonomy (NCBI): domain Eukaryota; kingdom Metazoa; phylum Arthropoda; class Insecta; order Diptera; family Tephritidae; genus Rhagoletis; species Rhagoletis zephyria. The sequence continues at coordinate 459,306 of NW_016157206.1, forward strand.
TTTTAAACTTTTAGTAAAATTATAGTTTTTTTTGTAAATCAGTTATATAGATATAAGGTGGTCCAAGATTAATCATGACTTCCAATTTAGGTTTAATCTTTCGGTAAAGTCACCAAATCTTGTATTTTTGTAATTTGCTTGGGAGGAGGATTTTTTACAATGCATGTGCCTCAGCTAATGTACATATATACATATGTATTTACTAGGGATGCTAATTTTTTGGCTCTCTACGATATGGGGATTTTCCGTTTGTCCGGGATCCCAGGATTAGTTTCGGGATTTAGATAGTCATTATTTTTCAACAACTTAAATCGGAAAAATTGCTCCTAAATTGTTTGAGAAGCTCTCCTACTTTGTTTTTGTTATTTATGGCGTCATAACAACTATATTCCACAATTTTTATTGAGCTTGAGGCCGTTTTTAATGAAAATTGATTGTGGAAAAGCAACAATAATTTGAAAAAATGGTAGAAGTGATAGCTATTTCGGAAATCACCACATTTCCTCATCAGACTTCTTTCAGTGGGATTTGATCCAACGACCCCAGCTGACTCTTCCTACCATAAAATAAATAATAAAGAAATGGGTTTGAAACCTATTTTTTTATTTAAAGAGACGTTTTTATTTTTTCTCTCTGACGTCAGGATTTATTTAAAGGACTTTGTAATTTCGAAGATATGATTAATTCCAAAAATTATTAAAAAAATTCAATGCATTGTAGAATAAAAATATCGGTACCAAAAAAAAAGAACGAACTTTCTTTAGAACTAAAAAAATTAAAATATTTTGTACTCACAAGGACAAGTTTTTTAAGCTGATAAAGTTAGAAGGATGAAATTGGAGAATGTTATCGAGTTTATATGAGTCCTTAACTTATGAATCTTTCAAAATTAAATATTGCGAAATTTCAAGGAAAAATGTTTAAAAGGACATTTTCAATACTTACCAGTCCATATGCATAAAAAAAAATTTAATCTGATTTAATTCTAGAGGATTTCTTCTTGAACTTGATACCCATACTTCTTCTATAAGCAAATTTTATTGAATTTTTCAAATCATTTTGGAATTACTTACGTCAGGGTGAGAAACTATAAACGCAATTTTACAATATTTGACAGATGGCTTCACGAATATATTGATTTTTGGGTGTAAAATTTACTACCGCACGGTGTTATATTTATAATGAGCTAGACATTTATGAAAAAATATTCATTATTAAATAAAAAAATAAATATAGATAATACTGGTCAAGAAAAGGAGTTTCTATTATTGATATCAGTGCAAATTACAAATCTTGAAAATCCCGGGATTATTTGCCTAGAGTCCCGGGATTTTCGGGACCTAAAAAGGCTGGGATCCCGGGATTAACATTCCTAGTATGCATATTAGACTGCATCACTCCCCATACAAAAAAAAATGTGTACTGTTTTTGCACTGGAATTATAAAATATATTATATTTTAGGACCCGCACCAAAATATTTCGGAAATGTATTAAGATTTACGTGAGCTGCATCGATTTCAAAATACCTTTAAAAATTGAGTTTATGAAAAAAATAGTTTTTCTTTTTAAGATTTAAAAAAAGAGCACCTCAAATGACATACAAGTTTAATCTTAAACAACTTGCGTAGAAATATTTTCGAAATTTCAATTTTCAACGAAATCAAAATAATGAGATTTTTAATGCTATTTTTTTCCTTTTTTCAAATATTGGTTTAAGAAAAACTTGAGTAACTGGGTCAAAACTATACCGTCTTAAATAGACTCATGAGTTATCATTGGAAAGGTATTTTCTCACGCTTTTATTTATTATTTTTTTTTGTATTTATATGCAGATTTTTTAAGCTTAAACTGTTTTGTCATCTGAATGATTTTTTTTCAAGGTATTTCAAATGGCAACAGCTCACGTAAATCTTAATATTTTTCCGAAATTCTATGGTGGAAGTCTTCAAATAAAATAAGTTTTGAAATTACGGTGGATAAACCGAATCTTTGCTTGGTGATGCAGCCTAATGTACATAGGTATATGTACGTACATATCTATTGATAATCAAGTTTCTAAATATGGTACGTGCGTTAGTATTATTAACGTTGAAGCTGAAGCCGATGCATGCGAATATGTATGTGTATGCATTTCAGATTTTCATAACGACTTGTGGTTAAATGAATGTACTTATGTGTGTTCATACATATGTATTTGCACTTACATTCATACATACCCTGCAGGGAAAGCTACCAGAATGCTGCCAGTTTGCGTTTCAGCCCAACTAGTTTACGTTGTATCCTTTTTCAATGTTAGCGACTGGTATTTTAAACGTGGTGGTTTCATAGGAGATGCCAGTTGACGGGATAGACTGCCTATTCATCCCCCGTGAAAAGCATAACTATGCTGTAGCGCTGCAACAGTGGCAATGGTCGACAGAGTAAAGCTTTGGCACGCCAAATCAAGAGACCCGAGTTCGATTTTTTTTTTCATTTTTTTTTTATTTTTTTTTTTATCTCTTCTTGTTATTTTTAAATTAATTGTTTTAAAAAGAACAAAAAAATATTTTTTTTCTATTTTTTTATGGTATTTGGGTATTTAGGTTTTTTCAAATGAAATTCAATTTATGTACAATTTTTATTTTATATTTAAATTGAAATAATTATAATTATTTAAATTAATTTACTTACTTTACTTTAACAACCTCCAAGCGGATTTCCTCTGTCAGAGGTTTTTTGAGGTTAGAAAAAATCCAGACCTGATGGAATAAAACGGACTTCAGATTCGTGTTCAGCGACCCCAAAAACATATAACAGGCTAGGTTTGGTCATAGGAACCTTTCATCGATTTTTTTTTTGCGGACCTGTGTAATAGTTCATGAACTGGAATTTGTGCATACTGATTCAGCTTTTCGCTGCAGGGTACACACAATGTGCACATCGGCTTGTGTACTCATTCTCATTTTCTTTTTCGCACTCACTTAAAACGATCAGCGTACAAATATTAGCTTTTCCAGTGCAAGATCTGCTGAAATCTGAACTGGAATCTTTTCGTTGATATGTTTTTAACTACATACATATTTGCATACATATTTAACACATAGCATTTCTCGCGCTAGAGCTAAGTATAAAAATGCATAAATGCAATGCAATTGTACGTACATATGTATGTATATAGGCACATGTATAACAAATATCTGTATGAATGCAAGCATATAGTTTGTCAGTCAACCGATAAGCAGACTTTATGTACCCCATACATTTTTGTACATATTTACTTATGTACATACATACATACATACATACATTTTTTATGTACATTTCCACAGTCGACAATTTATATGCCGACTTTTTATGCCTCGAAACGTCAGTTGTTCTTGAAACTTCAGCCCAGACGGATCAGTGGCGCTCCTCCTCACGCCAGCCACTAGCTAACAGCTCCAACGTACCAGCTATTCGTTGTGTGCCAACAATGTAAATATTTATAAAAGCCAGCAATCTGCCTCATCATGAAACGAGGAAAAATTAAAGAACATTAAAAAAAAGAGCAAACCAAAAACAACACGCTAGTGGCGACTGTTGTTGCTGAATAGTGTTGAAAGGTCAGGTGCTGATAAGTCGTGAACACTCAGAATAACAAGACGAGAAACAACAACTAAAGCAACAACAACTAAAGCAAGAACAACTAAAGCAACAACAACTAAAGCAACAACAACAACAACAACGACAGTAGCTATGCGAACCAACCAACCAACAATGATCGCGTCAAATGTATGAATGTTTACAATAACGCCAACAACACTTTTGCATTCATTCAGCCTATCGCTCGCTAAAGCGAGTAAACACACATGTGCGCCGGGCGGTGATCAGTTAAGGAGCGCTGTGCCGCCCGTCTAGGGGCAAAGAAAGGCAGAGGCGAGTGCGTGGTATGGTGTGGTGTGGCGCGGCAAGGCTTGGCTATTTGTTTAAATAAACATACGGAGCACGTACGTACGCGCCGGTTTCTGGGTAAGTGTTTTGTTGAAAATACAAAAGTGATTTTTCTTAAAGAGTTTTTTCTCTTTACTTTTTTACATTTGACGTTTTCTGTTATTTCTTTCGAGATTTTTTCTATCAAGACGTGACACTCTGTCATGATTGATTAGTGCATGTTTTCTTAAAAACTATTTTTAGTTTAGCAAAAAACAAAAAAAAAAAAATGGGTGCGTATGTTTTGCCGCGTTTGTTTTTGTTTCATTTGGTTCAATTCGAAAGTACCTAATTTCGTTTGTAAAGTGGTTTTTGAAATTAAAACAGATTAGGAAAATTTTAGGAAATACAATGGATTAAAATTTTGATGTGTTTGCTTCAGTTTGATTTCAAAATGTTCGGCGGCAGCGTGTTTGCTAGATGCGATGCTATGCTTTCTTAGTGTAAACCGAATATTGGTACCTTAACCCATTCGGGACCATAAAATTATAGCTAACAAACACTGTTTGATTTATTTTTTGAGCTAAATAAGCTTACGTTTTTGATAAAAATTTGTTAAAAAAAAAAATTACTTAACAACAGTAGCTAGTTTAGATGAGGTACATATTTAAAATCCTTTAAATAAAAATACTTTTCTGCATATCTGTGTTGCTATCTTAGTGTAAAACGGATATTGGCGCATTAACCCTTTCAGGACCATAGCCAAAAAAAACAGTTTGAATTATATACAGTGATTTTAAGAGCTAAATATACAATTTCGATGGTAGCTTCTTCACAAATGTATGGTAAATTTTTTTGTTTTTCATTAATTTTTTTTTTGAATATTAAAAAAAAGTAGTACGTAAATTCTGAAAAAAATTCTTTTCGCTTTTAAACAAATAAACATAAGTAGCAAACAATATTAATTTGAATGTGGTCTATCAATTAAAAGCTTCACATAAAAACCAATCCGCCGGTCGAAGGTTTCACACCAGAAATTTGATCTGCCAATGTCTCCCGATTCAGCTTTCGGAAACAACGACCGCTTTACCTGCATCTTATTTTATGGTTTGGAGTTGGCCGAGGAGGATATGTGGCAAGAAAACACAGGTTTTCACAGGAGGCTTTTCTAATTTCTACTCGCGTTCTGCTAATGGTAGACAGTGAATTATTTTCTGCAAGTACTGATTCCGCAAAAGCTCTACAGAGCCTTGGGGTACCATCCTAGATTTCAGAAAATAAGCATGAAAGAAGACTTTTTTTTCAAATCAATGTCGTGGGAGGTCGGCAATGTGTTCTGACTTCGATTGAACTCTGATCCGATACCCGGTCTGAAAATTATCCAAAAAGATTCGCTCTGCAGATAAAAAAGGAATACAGTAGTTATATTTGGAGCCGTAACCGCCGATTTTTTTTTTTTTTTTCCTTTTTGATGTAGAAATATTCCTGGAGAGTCTAAATGCATTACTGCATCAAAAAGAAAATTTTGAAAAAAAAGTCGCTTACGTTATTTTGACAGTTAGGGCTCGATATGATCGCACATTGCTGTTAGAATTGAGCGGGAAAAGTACACATAATTGCTTTCATTGAGCATTTTACGTGACAGTTTACACAAACAAGCCCAAAAAAAAAATAATAAAAAAACTGTACTTTGCTCTTAAACTAAATGTTTAATTGAACGAAATTAAAAATTCGTCAGCTGAGTGCGGGTGTCGAAAATGTTGTACCTACATACATACATACGTACGTACGTACTTACATACATACATTTGGATCCCAATCTGAGCTGCATAGTAAGCATATGCGGGCAGCGTGTAGCGCAAAAGAGAGTGTGAATGTGGAAAGTGTGTAGACAAATGACGAAAAAAAATGAAACGAAATGATTAATACCATTCAAAATTGAGTTGTTGCACAAAGCGAAATGGTTTTACAAAACCTAATGGAGTGTTGAGGTCATTGGCACGCCGGGTAGTGTGACAGTACATAAATGAGTTCGTAGATATGTATTTATGTACATACATATGTGCAATAGACTGTGTCAAATAAAACGAATGTTTTTTTTTCTTTTGTTCCCATATGAAAATTTCGTTGTCAGATTCCTATCTTAATTTTTTGGTTAGCGCTCGCAAAAATAAGAATTTTCAATGAAAATTATTTTTTTTTCGCAACTTTTTTTTTAGTAAGCAATTTAATACAAAAAAAGGAAAAACAATCGTGTAGTCAATTCTATTATATATAATTAATGCAAGTTTGAATTACATAAGCAGTCATTTCCTGCTAAACAAAATGACGAGACCCTAAAAAAAAATTGCTAAAAATCATCGGTGAGTCCTAGCTAATTCAAACTTGCACTTATTATATGTATTAAAATTGAATAGGTTACGTGATTTTTTAGTTTTTTTTTTTTATATTTATTTGCTTATTAACCTTGCTTTGATAACCTATGTATGTACATATGTCTGCGAGACGTTTGCTTTTATTAAACTTTTCGTTCTCTCTTTCGGAAAATGAGTATGTATTGAAATCGGTGATATTTCGATTTTAAATGAAGGTTATTTCTAAATAAAACGCATTTAAATAATAAATACATATTTGAAGACTCTATATATTTGAAAAAAAACTTTCATAAAATTTTTATTACCATAAAATTAAAGCAAGCAAACCATGATACGTCTTCTCAGCAAGTAGGGTTATCAAACAGGGTTAAAAAAAAGTAGGGCACAATTTTTTTTTTCCATCAAAAATTCTTATCTTTGCTAGTGATAACTGAAAAATTAAGATTTTGTGAGCGACAATGAGATTCTCATATGTGACCGAAAGAAAAAAAAAATCGTTTTATTTAACACAGTCTAGTATGCATACATAGAACCTAAATACATATTCATACGCAATTGTATATACATACATACATACATATGTATATATTCAGTGGCACTTGAATCGCACGCTGGATAGGCTGTTAAATAGTTTACTGGAAAAAGTGACAGTCATCCGGTGTCGGCGCGCATATGCATGAATGCATGTGTGGTGGTGCGTTTGCCCTTTTGTTATCGCGTTTTCATATCAGCAAGATCATAGAGTTGAACCTCGCTTTTGTAGTTTTCCAAGCCACAAATCAAATTTCCCCAAAAAATGCTGATGTTAGGCAAATCACGTGACATACATAAATGTTAACACTTACTTGCATACTCATATGAAATACTCCTATATATGTACATATGTATATATATTTATATAGTAGCGCACTTACATACATATGTAAATATATATGCTCAAAAAGTGTTTAAAAACTCAAATCATGCTTCCGTTGAACTTTCTATCGCAACGCAGCCATCGCTCTCCTATTTACTGGTTTTTATCAACGGAGTTTACAATTTTTTTTTATTCAAAATTGTACATAATTTCATATAAACATACATCCAAGCATACATACATATATACATATATATAAACTTATGTATGGAGATACATTAGGGCGGGTAAATTTTTTTTACTATGTATGTAATTCTAAGAAAATATGCCGAAGAAACCATGGGTCTAAAATCAATTTGAAGTTTGCCAAATTGCGAAAATATATTCCAAAGAAAATGTGAAAATTCTCACTGTTACGCCCTGCTTTGGATGTTTAAGAAAAATATAATGTAAAAATGAATTCTTTATACCAAATACACCTTATAGCATGTTTTTATACAAAATTTAAGCAGTTCTTTGCGACACTGCAGCAAAGTGTTACAAAAAATTTCCTATACAAATTGGTTGGTCCTAATGTACCTACATACCACCCTAATCAACATACATACGTATGTATGTATGTACCTCCACATGTATTTACTTTTTTTTTTAAATAAATATTTCATGGTCGTGACAATTTTGCATTTTTTCACCTTTTCCTCCATTTCCGTTTTTTTTCTTTTTAATTCTTCAATTTCCTTGTTTATAAAAATTGTAACCTTTTTGGCTCTAATTAAAATTCTGTAATAGTAGTTGTCACTCGAACTCAGTTGATGACGCCTAAGCCGGGGTTTTTGCTTCATTTCTGTTGTGTCTGTTTCTTTTGGCTTCCATGTTTTTAGCTGCTTTCGCTTCCTGGTTCAGTAGTTGACACTAAATCTAACAGAACATTTCATTTCTCTTGCAGCTCATGTTCGACATTTTTCTTGCATATTGTTCATTGGTTTTTTTTAGCGTTTTTTAATAGAAATTCTTTGCAATTTTTCTTCTTCTGAAATTTGGCAATTTAGAAGCGGATTTCTTGAAAGCCGACACAGGTGAGTCATTTTAAGTGGCTAATAGCGCAAATTTGTTTTTTTATACAAAATGATTTCAAAATTTTGGTTGTGTGGTTAAACTGTGTTATTGATTGGGCATTTTTTTTCACTGACTTTAAAAACTGTTCGAATTCTTAATTTTTTTTTGTTAATGGAATTCCTTCGAAAAGGAAATATTGCTTTGCAAGTCTAACTCGATCACAGTATTCTCAGCTTAATTGGGCATAATAACTGTAAATATGTTTACTTAATTATGCGGAGAAACCAATTAAAAAGGACTCGCTCACCTGAAAAGTTCCTTCTATTTAGACGGAGTTTTTGTTTAAAGTTAGAGGGGAAGCCTAAATGGCGGCGTTGATTATTCGGAGAAGACTGTAGTATCTAAGTTCAATTATTACTAAGACAAGTCGAAAAATATTTCGATAACATAAATTGTTTAATCTATTTATCACTTATTCTATATTTATTATCAATATTGATTATAATACAAATACAGACTAACATCGATAACAAAATCGATAGCGATGCCTACAAATTTATCGGTGGGATAAAACACAAAAACTTCGTCAGATATGCCGATGAAAATGTCGACAAAGGAAAAAGTCGATACATATTTCGATAACTCCTCTATCAACATATAGATACCAATCTTTTGCTAAATTGATAAAATCATCAACCAATTATCGCACAGATTTTTATTGGTCCCCCCGTTGCGTTTTCTAGGGTTTTTGGCGGACTTATAACAGATAGTTACTTTGAAAACATCATTAAACAAACAATTGGGTATTATTAAAGGGAATCTCCTGAAGAGAAAGAGAGTTTTTACATCGAAAAATATTGCTTTTTAAGAATTCTATATCATTTCTAGGAAGATTAGTTTTTTTCCTCATGGAAAACTTTGGGCGAATTAAGCGACCTCTTTTGATTGCAAAATAAAAATAGGGGTACATTTTTTCGGTACAGAACAATCCTAGGGGGTGAGAGCATACAAATTCCGACGTTACTTTTTTTGCATGCATTTTTGGAACACTCTAATGTACATATGTACATGCATATGTATTTAGAAATTAATTTAAATATATTGATGCTCACAGTTATTTTGACAAACAATTCGACTGCAACAAAAATATCTAAGTTTGAGCAAAAATAATGTTGTGAGTACTAGATCCGCGATTTTGAATTTTATGTGACTATTATGTGTATGTAGCTACGTTTTCTAGGGTCGATTTTTTTGTGCAGTAACAAAATGAATGCGCCTTATTTATAATTTACTTTTTTTAATTTCAAAAATTTACTGTTTGCTTTGCCTTAAATTTCATCCAATCTTCCGCAAAACTTACATTTGAACTGAAAATCTTTAGTTCGTTGATTGCATTACAAAAGTTAAATTAAATAATATGGCAAGTATACGAACAGCAAACAATTTTGCCAACAACAATAGCAATGTGAAAGCAATTGCCCCTCTAAAAACAATGAACGCACTAATAAGTCTAAGAAATAATCAGAAATAACTCATCTACAAAATCTGCTTATAAATTATGTTAATTTGCGTAAAAAGGCCAAGACGAACGTCCCTCGACAAAAGAAGTATCTATAAGCAAGGAAAAATACACCAAAAGGCTAGAAGTGCGTTCGACTGGGCACAAAGACAAAAAGGCATTTACGTAATGAAATTATATTAAAAAAAATATAGCATACAATTCGGCGTTTGAGCCTGCGAAGCAAAGCAAAGCAATCACAGACAATCGACAAACAAATGCAAATTTTGCAAATCTACAAATCAACAACAGCAAATAACGACAGAGTGAGCGATATTTAAGTGAAGAATATACAGAGTTGAGAAAGTCATAACGCTGATTATGTGATTATGAATATTGCGAAGGCACGCTAATGCCAGCTCTAAAGAGAGAGAGAGAGGGCTGAAGCGTAGTAAATTCGCATGCCTTCGTCTTGTAAATGTTTTGCAATACTTTTCTTGAGAAGTTTTAGTTTCTGAAAAGCTGCGTAGTACCGCATACCACTTGAATTGGCAGTACTTCAGGCAATGCGCCTGAGTATTTTTCTACTTCTTAACTAAGCTCATTGGTTGTGTTAGATACCTTCATTCTTCGCTGTGTACTTACGTACGAGTATGTATGTATATTACTTGGCTTGAGCTCTTACTAACCCGTACACTCGAAGCTCATACATTCTTCCTTTCCTCTTTCGTTAAGTTCTAACCGAATTGTGTTGTTGGAGTCAAGTGTAACGCAAATACTTTAAGTTTTTAATGTAATTCGTTTTAATGTAATTTACTTACACTCGAGTTTTGCTACATTAAGATGTTGTATTTTAGTGAGTTAAATAATTACGTGAGTTTCGTGTTTAATATTTATGCCTACACGAGTAGATGGAATGGCAAGCTTTCATATTGCTTTTTTATCTTGCGACTTTTGTTTTTGTATTTGGAACTCTGCTTGATCCCATCAGACTAATATGCAGTCTCTTGTTGTATTTTATTACTTGAAAAGCAATTATCCTAGCCGGAAGAAAGAAGTTTTGTTTATAAAAATACTCACGTTTTAATTTTCAATCACCTTTAATCATTTGACCAGTGACTAGTAGAGTTTTCTTTTGAGTTAGGAACTTGAGAGGCACTATTGAAAATTTCATTTTATTTAATTACATGAGAATTACAACATACATTTTCCTTGCCCGAAATTGCTCATATGCCTTTTTGTTGGAAAGCGCTGGCGCTTGGTGTGACAATTATTTTTAATGCAATTATTATTTTACCAAAAAATGGCACCAGCTGCCACGGCTTACGGCTCGCGTAAGGCATAATTTTGAAATTTCTTTGCTGAAAAACCCCAAACCGTTTAATAGCGAACACCAATGATTTTTCTAACGATGAGTTGAAGCCATCGAAAGTAAAATTCCTATTCCAATTTCTGGAAATCACTTGCCCGGGAACTTAAACAGCTTAGAGAAAACAAAACGAGAAAACTTTTATAGTTTAAAGTTATGTAGCTATAGGTCAGAGGAGTCCTAGTTGGTCTAGGTTAGGCTAGGTTGAAGGGCTTGCCAGGAACCCCACCAGCGGATCTAGTTGAGTATCGATTAAACCCTCTAAAAATTGTTAGACCATGAACTTTCTTCTAATTCCACAGAGTATGGAGCGTTCGCATAATAGGTTCTGCACAGTTTCTGCCTCTTCGTTTTTGCAGCTTCGGCAGAAGCTTTTTTGGGGTACCCTAAAATTATCTGCGCGCCTATTGGTGTCAAAATGGCCTTTTATCATTCTGTGGCTAATTCTCTTTTGCCCAGCATGGGGGAATTTTTCGATGCCGTTTTTGGTGCCACACCGATCACATGAGTTTCATCCTCTTGCAAGAGGTGAGACCTGCCTATCTATCACTTACTAGTTGAATAGTTACACAGATCCCTTAGAATGGGCTTGCATGTAGCAAGCGTCATGCGTTAGCCCTTACAGGACAGCAAACGGGGAAGGGATGTGCATTCTCTTGCAAGTTCATCCACCTTCCCGTTGCCTAGTATGTTCCAGTGCTCCGCCACCCACACCAAAATCAAAGAAAAATACTTAGTTATTTCGTTTTGGGGATCTGCGGCAGTCAGCTACAGTTTTTGAATAGGAAATGACCAAGTTAAATGCTCTGAGCTCCGCCTTAGCCTGAAAAACGTTACAGTGGTCGGGTAGACGAAATGATTTTTCACGCCACAATTGTGCTAAAAACTCACCTAGCCCTAGCATCATTTACAGAATAGTGAAAAAAGAGCAGGTAAGACAGAGGCCGCCATAACAACATGGGTCTTCGGGCTGCGGGCAACGACCCGTCCCAATTGAATTTAAGGGACATGCAGGACCAGCAACAAAAGAAAGTATGTCCCATAATTCAAGAGATACATACCTACATATGTACTTACATATATACTACATATTCATCCCCGAAACAGGAACCTTTTTTAATGTAATCTGATCCATCCGCGATATTTCAAATTAACAAAAAAGTAAAATAAGAAATACAATTTTAATTGAGGCTCCACACAATGAGCTCCGATTTGTGCCTTCCGCCGCGGCGAGCTCATTCAGCTCGCTTTAATAAAAGCAAACGAGAATACTTCAAATTTTATTTGAAAGCTACCCTTCTTGCCACTCAACTGCTCTCATTGCTTTTATGCGCTGCTTATTAAATATCAACCAATAACGGCGAAGAAGGATAACAATCGGACTCCTTCTTTGTGCTGAAAAGCACCATTCTACTCGGTTTCGCTTATTCGCGTAGTACTTACATACATAGTACATCCATCTGCACTTTCGGCGCGGCGTTGAAGTGTTTATCCTTGCGCATTAATAAAATTTAATTTGTTTACAAAAGCTTGCGAGGGAATAAAGGAGAGGAAGGTAAGTGTAGAAAAGAAAGCACAGCAAAGAAGTAGAAGCGCCTTAAGCAGGCAGCAATAAAAAGAAAAATTTAGCAAAGAAGCAAATATTTCTATACACTGAAGGATATGCCGCCACCGGAGCAAAGAAATAGCCAAAGATATCAAGAATTGAAGAGATCTTAGAAATGAAAATAAATAAATTTGAAAAGAATTGAAGTGAGAAAATGCAACAAAAAAAGATAGCAACTTCATTTGAGAAATTGAAACATTTGCACCGTTAAAATCCCCGAACGCTAGACCAACAATTGCTGCAAAGGCTCCCCGCTATGCAACACTGGCAACAACATAGCCAGGCTTTAGAGGTAAGCCACCGCATAGCAGTGCAATCTACAAGATTTTATTTACACCTTCTGTGAAAATATTTACACTTCAGAAGGCTGTAGGCGGCACCAGAACAGTGACAGCAGGAGCAGCAGCACCAGCAGCAGCAGCGGCGGCAGTGGATACGCCAGTGTGTAGCAAAATGAGCAACACCGATGTATGTNGGGGGGGGGGGGGGGGGGAGGACGCTGCTCAACCAAAGCGCACACCTTCGCCTTTGAGCTACGCGAGCAGCGGCAAGCAGCAAAAGCAAACAATTGAAAGTAGATTTCCGGCTTAAAAATTGAAAAATTCCCAAAGGGAAGCTAAAAACTCATAATAAGCCTGGGGCGGAGCGTTGTGCAAAAAAAAAACGTATACATATATACAAAGAAGAAGTAGAATAAAAGAGTGAATAAAAGCTGAATAAGTGGAGGCTTGGGTAAATGTTGAAAGTAAGATAGCAGGAGAGGCAAGAGTTGGCTGAGTAGTACATAGAGAATTGCGCCGTTTAGTTGCCACCTGCAGCAACAGGATGACTTACAGCAGCTGAGCCGCTGCGCTGCATTGGCAAATTTATGCGAAAAGAATATTTTTTATTTGAAAAGTAAAAAAAAAATAAAAATATCGCTTTGTATATGCAATAGGCCAAAGGCATGGCAAACTGCCAGCAAACCAGCCAAATACTGATCCAACAACCAACCAACTAGTCAGTGTCTCAGCTTAGGCTCTCAACGCTTTTCAATTTCATGAAGGATACCTGCAAGTGAGTTGGTAATTTGCATGCGTGCCGTATATGTATATGTGTGTGTGTGTAGGTGTGCGTTATTCTTATTTGTTTGCCAATTGCTCTACCTTTTTTCCGACTCGTCGCTTGTTCGAGCATCTCATTATCTGCCTTAGCTATTTTATTTAAATTTATTTTCTCCTTGAAGGAGCGTGAAAAAAGTAAAATCGGCAGACATATTTAGTGGGTATGTATAAGAATGAGCATCAATTTTATAATTTTTATTTTTCGTGTGTATGTATGTATGTATGTATGCACATTAGGGCGGTCCAAAAATAAATGGGGGAAAAGTAAGGTCGGAATTTTATGCCCTCATCCCCTAGGATTGCTCCATAATGAAAAAATATACCCCTATTATTAGAGGTCGCTCAAAGTTTTTCATGTATTATATATGCGAAAAACTACTTTTCGTAGAAATGGTATAGAATTCTTGAAAATCAATATTTTTTGATCGGAAAATCCTGGTCCTTTTCAGAAGGCTCCAAATAATAAAACCCAACTGTTTATTTAACCATTGTTTCATTGCAACTGCATTTTATAGGTCCGCCAAAAACCCATGAAAATGCAAGGGGGGGGGGGCTATAAAAAATCGTTCTTATTAAAAAATTGTTCAATAAACAATTGGGTATTATTATTGGGAGTCTCCTGAAGAGAAACAGAGTTTTCCGATCGAAAAATATTCAATTTCAAAAGTTCTATAGCATTTTTACAAACATTTGTTTTTTTTCCATATTAAATACGTGGAAAAATTTGGGCGCTTTGAGCGACCTCTAAATATTTTTTGATTTCAAAATAAAAAAAGGGGTATATTTTCTCGGTATAGAACAATCATAGGGGTGAGAGCATTAAAATTCCGACTTTACTTTTTTTTGGGCCACCCTAATGTTTATATATTTTAATATGGTAGTCAAAGGTTAGATACATTCTTAAAGTGTAGATTGGCGCTGGAATGCCCTCATGTAGATGGTAAGCGGCAGGCAAATTTGATGAGAACGAGTCTAAGAATAATTTATTATTTATTTGAAGTAGTTACAAGCGCGTAATTTAAAGTAATAAAATTGTCTACACTGAGGTGCCTAAGTAGTGGGAATTATTTATGATCAGGTATCCACATATGTAAGTACATATATATGTATGTATATACGAGTACATTATATTTGGGAGGAATGATTGGCAAGAATTGCTTTGCATGCAGATTACTTGGTTGATTAATATAGGTCCTCTGGTCTTTATAACGCACAGAATCAGAAGAATCTCTTCAACGCCTTAGGTGTCAAATACTGAGCCGTTTCAACCATCATATTTGTCATTTAATTGCTATAAATATTGCGGTCGCATAAGAGTCTTGATGTATCGATGAGCTATCCTAACAATGTCAGAGACAAGGGCTCTAATTGATCCCTGTCGAGATTAGTCCGATGACATTTTCAGGATAAGAGAATTTTCCCAGCCACCCCGAATAGCTTAGACTTCCGCTTGAATGACAATGGCGGTATTATGGTTAACTGTGGAAAGATGCCGGCAGTTACTCCGAGATTAATTTCGCAGTCGCGTGTGAAAACATCTAATCCATGGGTCTGTAAAGTATTTTAGTATATACACATGCCCATACCTCCTTCCAAATCCTAGTTTCCAGGTGACTTTCTAAATTTCCAGAGCACCGATATGTATGTACAGTATCGGTCATATCTATAGCACGCCATTTCAAAGTGATATTGTATGCCACTTATGTTTATTTATTTATTTTAAAAAGAATTTTCAATTAAAATATATGTAGTTCATTCTCAAACAAACCCCATGTAAACCCAAGTTTAATAATTTGTAGTAAACTACAAAAAAGTGTAACAAATGTTCACCTAAATTCACGAAATGTTTTCTCCTTACCTATCGCTGGTGGAATTATTGCCATTTTCCTAGCAACAAAATAATAATTAACGTAACGCCGCCACCATCAACATTTCCTACTGGTTATTTTCTCATTCACACTATATCCCATTCAAATTTAGTCATTAACGCATAATCAAATAAATAACGACCCAAAAAAAAAAAAAATACAATCATTAAACCAAACATTATTAATACATTTTTAATACAGAATAATTAAAAAATTAAATGTGCGCTTTTATCGGCGTTCATTTAACCAAATAAAGCCCGGTGAGAAAAAAGAAAACGGCCGAAAAAACTTTGCAGCTTCATTGCACGTGTGTGTTTTTGTGTGTGAGCGCATTAAGTTTAACGCGCAAATATTGCAAAAATGCGATATAATTTTATTTTATCGACAAATAATTGCAATCCCATTAGGGCGGAGCCGCATCGCAGCTGCTTTAGCTGCTGCTGCTGCAGTGCGCCAATTAAGCGTGTATTTACGATGCCACAGACACACACACACACACACATACACGCACACAAGCGCTCATGTGGAGCCAAATGCATTCGGATGCGCTCTGGTATGCGCGTGAAATCGTGCTCATTATGTAAATGCGAAACTTAAAATATTTAATAATAATTGAGCGTGAAAATGCGCGACGCCAACAAATGCTCGATGCGATAGCAGCGACCTGCGTGACACGCACATTTGCCCTTTTGCAATGTTAGCCGCGCGCGTGTGTGTGCGTGCATGCGCATGCATGGGCATGTGACCCCAGCTAAATATGTACCTACGCTTCTTTCGGCCTCCACCGACTCCTTTAATTGCATTAAATTCGCACATTCATGGGTTAATTGCAGGTCGCTTACCGCGAAACACAAACGCACAGACAGACAGACAGAGAAACAGCCGGAAGCGTTGGACAATCGCAATTAAACAGAAACCGCACGCATGTGCAACACAGCAAGGGCAGCAGTAAAGCAGTAACAGCAACAGTGGCGGTAATGCATCCTTGTTACTTTTTTTTTGCCTATTGTCCTTTCGTGTATCCTTTCGAGTGCAGAGCAATGTTGATGGTATTAATTTCAACTTATTGAGTTGTAGCTGTTCGCTTTTTTTTTGCAATTTTTTTTGTTGGTCGGCTTTAGTTGCGTGTTTGAGTGTGTGTGTGTGCAAGTGCTGCGCGTGACCGGAACACTCAATTAAGCGACATATAGATTTATTTGTTGGCATTTTTTAAGGGATTTCTTTTGCCTCGTGCTGCATCGGGGGATTACCTAGAATGCATCGGCGGGTTAACTGGCTTTTGCTTTTAAGAGAAATGTTAAGTTTAATTAAAAAGTGTGTGTAAAAAGCTAAAGAGTTTGATGTATGTGCTTCTACCTACATAAGAAATGCATAAAATGGATTTTTAGTTGGCGAAAAAAATATTGTGCTAACATTTTTCTTAAGTGCACAATTTTTTACAAAAACACATTAAAGGAACAAAATTTTTGGTTTTGAAAAAATAGATACTTTTACTGCCACCATTTTTTTTTTTGGTTTTTACTTTCCACCAAATCGAGCTGGAAAGGGCAAAGGAGCCAATAAT
This sequence comes from Rhagoletis zephyria, assembly GCF_001687245.7. NCBI lineage: Eukaryota > Metazoa > Arthropoda > Insecta > Diptera > Tephritidae > Rhagoletis > Rhagoletis zephyria. The sequence goes on from NW_016157206.1 coordinate 476,490, forward strand.
GGTTGAAGAGCCCAGTTTCCAGGTGTTGATAGTTTGTGGTTCACAATATCCATGGTGATTGATTGAAGGTCGATGTATGTATTTCACTCTATCTTTCTCCTCGTTCCTTTCTCTGCTGTACTTCTATCTCTATTTGTGTTTCGATTTATTTCCTTTCTTTGCCTAAATATAGCTTTATCATTATCTCTATACTTATTTCTATGCCTTCCCCTATCTGTCCCTCTATTTACATCTCTCTGTGTCTCTGTTAATTTTCTACCCCTGGCCATCTCTAATTCAATCTATATCATTATCTCGCTCGCTATCTCTACCTCGATCTCAATCTCAATCTAAATGGAAATATATCTACATATTCATATCCATCACCATATCTTTTGCTCTCTAAATATCTATTTCTATCACCACCTACACCGTGACTTCCTTCTCTATCTCTATCTAAATACTTTGCAGGTATGGTCCCATGGTAGTTTGCGAAACACTTACCTCCTTTAAATATTTCCTTGCCTTTGAACGGGCCTTATTTTTCTTAGCTTTCAGTGCTCCTTTTTTGGGTTAAGATAAGTTGGGTAGTTTTCGTAAGGTGTGCACACAATGGGAAATTATAGAGCTTGTCCCTTGTGGAGCGCCTTGAAACGCCGCCAACAAGGTTACAAGACAGCCGAATATCTATCCTCGACAGTTCCCACAGAGTTGGCTATAAAGTGCGAGCCAGAATATTTCGCGAAAGTAGGGCAGCCTAGTAGACGTAATTTAACCTCATCTTGCTGCAAGCAACCCATTTCAATCCAACAGTGAACTGTTGCAACTTCCAATAAAAGTGCGAGTTGTGGCTAGCGAAACATAAGGACCGTCGCCGATCCACACTGGGAACCTTGCCATTTTACATATTCTGGATTTCATGATCGTTCGGTGAGCTGACATGAAGATCATCTGTCCAAGAGTGAATCACCAATTCCTACCAATTCGACAGAAAATAGTTAGTGCAATAGATGAAGGTCTAGACTTACTGAAGTCTGAAGAACTTGGGTTGCTGTTCGAGACTCTAGTAAACAAATTCTATAGTAGGCGAAATTATATATTATTAATATATATATACATTATTAATAACAAATCTAAGTTTTAAACTTTGTGCAATATTTAAAAAAAAAATTATCAACTTTCAGAAAAATTCCGAGCTGCTTTAATTATGTATATTTCTTAGAAAGGTTTTTAGTGCGCAGTTTTGTAGCACATACAATTTCAGCTTAATGAAGTGGAGATCGGAAGTAGTTTGGACTTATCGCTGATTTTTGGCAATTTTTTTTTTGTGTCAGGTGTTGCTCATTTGCTTCCAAACTCGTCCAAAATACTTTACATATAATTTAAATCAACTAACTCGAAACCATACACTCTTTTGAAGTGTTATAAAAATGAGCCCGCCTATTACCTTTTATTCCAATTATTACGAAATAGTTAACAGATCGTTAAAGCTGAATTCTGTGGTATTCACTAAGATATAAAAAATAAAAAACTAACAACGTTACCTAATCAAAAAAAGAAATAAAAAATAATAACAAATATAAATAGTCAAATTGTTGTGGTTAAAGTCTTGCAATAGTTGGTTGGTTTTTTTGTTTGGCTTTCCCTTTAGTCTTCTTTTCCGACTTTGGTTTTATTAGGCGCAAAAACTTTTGATGGCTACAGCAAACAAAGTCGCAAAGGTCACGCCAGACTATGCCGACCGACCGACCGAACGACTAACTAACAGCTCATTTACGACCACACATAAATCCCAGTAGGTTAGAGCTATGAAAAGCCAGTCAATGGCTTTTCACTTAATCATAAAAAATGCACACAGTTAGGCGCATATAAAGTTACAACACCACAAGACCAGCAGCAGAAATTCTTATTAGAGATAGTGTAGCCGGCCACTAGATAGATACTGTTGCTGATGTCATTGCCATCATGCAACATGATTTCGTTGGCTTTTGGGTAATGACCGGCGCTGCGTTGCGCAACAGCAATCCAGGGCGTCGTTGATGCGCTGTGGTCAGCAGACGCAAGTATGTATAACTACTACTGCCATTTACTTTCTTTGCTAACGTTTTCTTCACACGACACACCTTTCCTCTCAATAGCTCGGTCATTTGACTACTTCCGTGGTTGGCTTGCCTTTTGTTCTGTTGCAACTTTATGACCATAATTGCTGTTGGTTGCTGCTACCAAAGTGTTGCAATGCCAATATAGGATAGTTTCTTTTGTTTTTTTTTTCACATATTTTTTTTTGCTACTGTAACTGACATTTAATAGGCTGGACCGAAAAGTTGCACCGTAAGGCAACTGAACTTTTGTAAGCAAATTGTTGCAACAGACGCACAAGTCCTAAGTTGAAAATTGTATTTAAAAAAATTCTGTTTTCACACTTTGCCTGGCAAGTTCGTGTTTTAGCTAACTTCTTTCGCTAGCGGCAGTGTAATTTCGAAATATATATAGTGAGCATCAAAAGTAAGTGTACCCTGACGTTTAGACTATTTATTTATTCACATTTTCCATACCAAAATGTTAATCTTTTATATATATATTTTTTTATTTTTATAAAAAATAGTTCATCCCACAGCAAAAACCATAATTATAAATATTTTTTAAATTTCACACAGAACTCGGGAAAATGCGTGAAACTTTCATCGCAATTTTCGTACCTTATTTCAAATAAAAAAAGATTGTGTTCATGCGTTGTATGGAAGATACAAATAAATAAAAGCATCAAAACGTCAGAGTATGCTTACATTTGACGCTCACTGTATATATTTCGAAACATACTTTTTAACCGACTTCAAAAAAAGGAGGAGGAATATTTTTTTTTTCTTCTTGCATCGGAAAGGTAGTGTCTCAGAGGTGGTCCCATACTAATCTGGTTTAGATCCGATCATTGGATTATGGAAAAATAACGGTACTCCTAAATTTTTATATGAGAATTGAAGCCGGTTTTGTTTTTTGCTCAAAAATTACTTGTATATTTGTGCATTCTTTTACTCATTACATTAAATTCGCCTTTTTCTTCTATTTTCAGTGATTAAGTCTAAATTTTTCAAAGAAGTCTGAGCAAAACGAAATTTACACTAGAATAAGCTTCAAAGAAAGTATATTCTCGAAATTTTCGAAAGCTCTTTGATGGACAACTTAGTTGTTCGAAAAGCAGATGAAGAACACGACTACGAATAAATTTTTGTTTGTCGGAAAAGGAGATGAATTCACCTGAAGCAGAGCTTTTTGTTGATATTTCAAGCAAATCATTAATCCAGGATCTACTGTGAAAATACAATTGCATAGCCTGCGATCGGCCAAGCTCTTTTTGAGAAACTTCAATTGCTGTAAGAGTATACGAAATGACTGAAAGAGATGCGTAAATAATTTGGAGGCCTGCGAACGAAAACGCAACGGCAAGCAGAACTCTGGAACTGGAACTCAGGACTAAAATCCGGTTACCATTGCCAGTGCCAACTAAGCAACGAAATGGGTGAAGATGTATACTGCGTGAAGGGGTATAAAATAGAACTTCGAATGCTGCAATAATAACGTAAGCGGTATCGAATTTCCGGATTTATGTTGCTACAAATATTATATTTTTTGCTAAAAAATTTTTTTCAAATATTTAACTCTTAAGCACAGTATCTAGCTCTCAAGAAAACCTACATAGTCATATGAAAAAAATGCTCAAGAAATGGAAAAACAAATCTTAAGTGAATGAGTTTGTAGTTCTTAAAAAAAATGTTCATAGATATATTTATTTTTTCAAGAAAATTTAAAACGGAAACAATAAAAACAATTTCCTGTAATTTTTCTTGACGGCTGGAAACTAAGCTTTATAAGAACGCAACAACAAACGAAAGAAAAAAACAAATTAAGTTGAGCAAACGTTTCGTTGCGTGGGAACATTATTTACTTAATTGAAAAAATGTAATTTTAGCAATTAAAATTTAATGGTTACATATACATACATATGTATGTATCTTTATTTTATCGTATTTTCTGGCATACTCTACCTTCTAAACTATCCCGAGAGTTGAACCACTTAACATTTATTACTGTACATTTGCTTATCTTGCCACTGGTTTTTATAAAAAGCATTACAAGCCAGTATTTGAGGCAGTTGTTTAAGAAATTAGGTATTTTGTAAACGCTTCCTGTTGATCCTATGTCTAAAACGCCGTTAATTTAGGCATGGCGCTCGAACTATTCGATTTTAGGATGGAGCTATAACTTTTTCTTATTAATTCCTATGCTAGAAGAAATTTGTTGTTTTTGAAAAGTTTGCTATAACAAACATATTAACAAATGCAAAAAAAAAAAACAAATTAATAAAAAAAAGGGAAGGATGGCGTGAATTACACGTGCGTTATACTTCACTAATCATTTCAACCGTTGATGCTACAACCGAGCTTGTAGCAATCCTTTTGAGATTTGTAATCTCCAATAAAATTACACACCTACAATCTATTTAGTGGAGCAAACATATTGAAATTGACTGAAAAAATATTTTCTTTTCAATAGCATCTTCACGTAAAACTTTAATTAATCGCATGACGAACGACTTGTTTCCTTCGAAGTTTAGCAGCTTCAAAGAGACTGGTTGGCTTTTGGGAAGCCTGAACTCAAACAAGCGCTTTGTGTCATTTTTTTTTACTTATCCAATGAATTATTTCAATTCCAATTTTTTGGAAAAAAAAACAAGAAGAATAAGCATTGAGTACACATATAGCAAAAATAGGGTTGGCTACAATTACGCGGTGCAGTGCCGCTGATTTGACAAAAAAAAACGAAGTATCTAAATATATTTTTTTAGATTTGAATTATAATGGCAATTCATCTAAACGCGTAAAAGCCTTATATCCACGTAAACCTCGTACATTTTTTTTTTAATTTTGTACGTTAAACCGGTTTATTTACGAGGTATTTACGCGTTTATATGAATACCCTGATAATTTCTGCTAGCCATTATATATGTAGTTCTCAGTAAATATTAACAGCTTTATTTATAATCGCTGTGTAGAAAGTATTTCTCTTTTGAAGTTCACCTTTCTGGTTTCCTTGGTTCTTTACGGAATATACTCGTAGTAAGGTATCATTTCCACAGTTATATTTGTTTATTAAATTGTGTAATATTTTTGCCCACCAGGTGGCGCTTGACACAAGCTAAGATCGAAGCTTTTGTGTTCAAGGCAATAAAAACGCTTGACATTCGCGCCTGTTCCACTTTACTTATTTCACGGTTTCAGGTTAAATAAAAAATGCAAACTTGTATACAAAATGATTATTTTATTTAAAGTAATATTTTGATATAGGCTTAATCTCTGTTTTTAACCGAATTACATTCAGTTTCTTCAATCGATAGGCGTTTCCTTATTCAGGCAGCGCTTTGAGATTTGTCTCCAAGAGATTTATTTGCTTTATAAATACAGCTTTCTCAGTATCAATCTTTATAGTGGCTTAAAATGTTTTTAACTTTTGTACATTTTTAAGTGTTGAGTTACCATCCTTCCATTGCAATCCATGATGATGATGATATAACCAATCGATTGTGATCTTATCTTTCAGTGATAAGCTCGAATATCCGACATACATATAACATACAGAAAATATAATTAAAGGTGGATATGAAAATATATAAACAAACCTATAATATATTTATTGAATTAATAAACCAAGTGTAAATATATTAATTTCCTTTATTTATTTAATTTATTTCCTAATGCAACTAAACATCGCGGAAGTTTATTTCCACGCTGACTTTGAACTCAAAATCATTATACGTTCTTCGATTTCGGCTCATGATTTTAATGTCGTATAGAGCGGAACATTTAACATAATCGAATTCTATGAGTTAATGTTCCATGGAATAATTCCGGGCATACTCAAGCTCTACTTCGGTTTCTAAGTGCTTGTCAAGCACATAAGACGTCAGCTCTTCTGATCGCCACCTGTCGAGAAGCTTTTTTACCTTTTTTGACTGCCATAAGTCATTAAAAAAGTTTAGATAAATATAAATTTTACCTCGAAACAAGGAAACCGGAAGTGGCGGTAATAGAATCCAAAGAACTTACACATCTCATTTGATGCTGAAATTTTGGAGGTAATACAAAGTCTGCTATCCGATCGCCGAATTTCTTTACTCTACAAATTTGTCACGTAAATACATGAAGGCATTTGCTTTTTAAACTATAAATACCTAACTCGGGACCATATATTGATTCTTTAATGTAGATTTGAATCTTTCAAAACAAGGTTCAACCTTTACAGATTTGTGAATTAAAATCAGCAAAACTAAAGTATAGTAGTCTTAATCGTAATCAATATTAAAAATGATGAAGTTAGGCCCTTTTTAATTTTAAATATTCACAGGTTAGCATTTCAAGTTGACTAGCATGTATTTGATATATTGTTGCCAGCATTTCTTATTAATGTAAAGTAATTGAAAAGTATAAATTTCTATTCACAAAAGTTTGGTTTATTTTTTTTGCATTGAATTAACGCATCCTTGACACATTGGTGTAAGCATTTTAAATAAAAAATGATCAAGTTATGTTGCAAATATTTATTATCAATGCAATGTGATTTTAGTTTTTGGAAGACACAAGCTATGTTATTAGGTTTCATTAACATAATAGCGAGCTCTTGTATCAATAAAGAAAAAAATAATAATAAAAAATTGATTGATTATTTCGAGGGATTACTAAAATTTCTATTTCATACTCGTATACTCGTATACACGTAACATGTAACGGAAAACTTTGTCTTTTCAAATTAATTTGGCCTCACTACTGATGAGAATACTTGTTTTAAAGAAATAAATGTTGATAATAATATAATAAAATTATATTTCCTTTTCAGTTTCTATTATGAAATCAAGGCACGTTCTTTAATTCATACTGCCAACAGTTTCTATTTTTACATGTTGATTATGAGAAAATAGAAATGATGCAAGAATTAACGGTATTTGTTGATATCTAGCCAAACATAAATTCGGAAAAAAATACATCTATAGTTTTATCTGTTGCTATAGCATTAATAATATTTAAACTTTTCCATTGAGCATGACAAGTGCAAGTTTTCACGGTTTGACACCAATACATATTGTTTTATATACATTTAGTATTTATGTATATACATAAATGGTTCGCATTGCATTTTACAATAAATATAATGCCTTCAAAATGTTGACGTTTAATCATAGGAATACTCTTGGCTTCATCATTACTTATATATAACATATTAATGAGAAGTTGTTGATAAAGAACATATCTAAATATACATATGTATATTTGTACATTTGTCGAGATTTGTACATTCTGGCAGACACAGAGTGGTGTTGTCTAGAAGTTTCTCAAAAAATAAAAAATAGATTTCCAAACAACCCCACTTTGTAACTGTGAAAATGTGCAAATATGTACAAATGTACAAATCGTGTGATCCCAGATTTAGAATAGATTATAGATTTAGCGGAGGGAGGCAGGTCATCTAGTTACCGCCACCTGAAATAATCTATTTAACTTAGCTCTAGTTGGTGTATTGCTAAGAAATTTTGGGAGATCCTTTGGCTGAACGGCATTTAGGTTGTGTACTTCTAGGTACGTTGATCGCAAGAAGCAAATCCTGGTCCTAGCGAGAGAGCTTTACAGTAGCACATAATGTGCTCTGCTGTTACCTGTTCTTCGTTGCACAACCTACACTGATCAGAGTTAACAACTCCTGTCGTCAATATATTCCCATTTATATTAAATATTGTTGGGTATTATATGTCGATATTTAATGAATTTTGTTCCTTTTGCTTTAAACATTCGGTCGATAGTAACGTTTATGAGCAATTGTAGTAAATAAATAAAATTTCCTTATAATTTCCTAATTCCTAAACCAGTAGTATCTTCAATATGAATAGTGTTTTCGGAATTGAGCTTTAAGGTATCCACACACCTACGCGATTCTGTCGGTGCGAATCTGTTTCGACAAAAATTACAACAATGCATGCCCGACCATAGTTTTAGATGACGAACCACACACTTATGCGATTTTGTTGCAGCGATTTTATTCGAACATTCACAGTTCTTCTTTTCGTTGTGCCGAAATCGCAGAATGCCGCGTTTTGAGAAGAACTAAATAGGTCAGTAGACGGATTTTGTAAACTTAAAACAAAAATTAACGTAAGAAAACGAAACGTGTTTATTGTGGAAATGCTAAGAATAAAAGTTTTTGTGGAAAAATATTTTTTGTTTGTTTATGAAAAGACATTTTTCACTGCGATAGAATCGCACAGATGTGTGCGTTCTTGGGTTTTCGAAGTAAATAGTCAACTCTGTAGCTTCAAAAATGGTGCGGATCCGCTCCGACGGAATCGCAGAGGTGTGTGGATACCTTTACATCTTAATTACAACCATATAGTGTATCTATTGAAATTGTAATTATTTTCAAGTAATATTACATTTTTCAATAGCTGCGGTTGCGTAATTTATTTTGTTATCGTTATCGTCGCTAGACATTTTTAATGTGTTTGCTGTCAGTGTTTAGTTGATCTTTGGCCGTTCGTTTGTTGTTATCAGTGAGTTTAATGCGTCTTCTATGGCCACTTAATCGATTTTCACTTTTTCGTCTTACAATGATCAACTAAGTCATGTAGGGCTAGTTTCTCAATGTCTCGTTAACGACAACTACAGTTTAAACCTCGTTATCGACTTTTCTTATATATATGTTACGGAGTCGATAACGACTATTTTTGGAAATACAGATTCCATAACTGGAAATGTCAATTCTGTGCGTAATGAATTAGGTGAATTTGAAATAATCGAACAACAAACAGCTTCTCACTCAAAAAAGAAAAAACATTTTTAAATTTTTGTATTTTATTTCATTTTATTAATAATATGTTTATGTAAATGGTAAATTGCTAATGGGCGTGGTTTTGATTTATAATCTTTTAGAAATGAGACCGGTCTCCAATTAAATTGAAACATTCTACTTTTAAATGCTTCAATTTTAGGAGATATATCATTATTGGATAATATTATAACTGGTGTACGCATTATTACTGCACCACCTTGATATTTTACTTTCGCATTACATGTATCACCACCTAAAATACATTTTAAAATTTCTGATGCTGCTGGTTCCATCATAGGTGCATTCCACAGTATTATTCTTTTATCTACACACTCCATCAATGGAAAAGAACAATATCTATTAAAATTTCCCATTTGTTCATAATTAACATCAATAAAATACCCGTGTGCCCGTCCTGCACCCTGTACGCTTGCGCCTGTAGCATTTTCAATAAACAAATCACATCGAAATTTTGTTTCCATTTCTAAATCCCTCCTTTGATACTCGTTCTGTTTTTGGTGTTGCTCCAGTATATATTCTTCGATTTCCTAACCTCAAACTGTTAGAAAATTTTCGTTCTCATCCTCTTCGCTCCATTTCGCATTAAAGAAAGCATGGGCCTCTGTGGCTGGGATGCTCATCTTCGCTTTCAAGGCATACACATATAAGGCTTTTCCATGTCCTCAAAACGCATCAACTCCAGTTCGAAATCGAAATGATATTCTCAAAGACTCGAATACTACCAGGCATGATGTGCTGTACACGTTTCTCTAAGAAAACCAATAATTTCTTAAAATTTCCTAAACACTTATAAAAAGTTAGAGTTTTCTCCTTTTATGGTAATTATCTCCTGGTTTTCTATTCATTGCCTTTTTCTGAACCTCGTCTTCGAGGATCAGAATTATATATTCAAATATATTACTACTACCCTATTTCAAAGAAACTTCTATGCCATACATCGCTTCTCTATTTTTTCTATTATAATACCTTAATTTAGTTTTAATTTCTAAACCCCTCCCTTGATATTCATGTTGTTTTTGATGTTGTTCCATTATGTACTCCTCGATTTCTCCACCACAAATTGCCAGCAAGAGTTACAACCATTTACACTAACAATTTATAGGTTAAATAGACTTCATGGCCTTTTTCTGGCAATTTAGTTTAAATTTTTAAAGCTCTCCTTTGATACTCCTCCTGTTTTTGGGGTTGCGCCAATACACATATACTCCTCAATTTCCCCACGCTCCAACTGTTAAAAATTTGCCATTGTCATCCTCTTCGTTCCATTTTGTGTTAAAGAAAGCATAGACCGCTTTGGCTGGGATGTGTTTTCTCCTTTTATGGTTCCTCTAATTCTTGTATACGTTGAGCCATGTATAAGGCTGTCCGAAAATCCACCATCCTTACCTGCAGACTAGTTGCTTGTTGGGCAAACATTTCTACTAAGGTGTTTTCCATGTTGATTACTTACTTACTAAAAAGTTAGTCTATTCTTATATACACATATAGAAAAGGTGACTAAAGATTTTACAAAACAGAGATCATATGACAAACAAATACACGAAGTCTCATTGAGAAGAAATGTGTGCAACAAAGTAGCATGCTTATATAAGGATTTGTGCCTACTATCTTAACCTTACATAAAGCATGAACATTCTAATAAGTCACATACTAAGGCAAATGTTTAATGATTAAATCGTTCTACTATAGATGCTATTAAAATACTATATGTGGGTATTGAAAAACTCTTTACCCATCATCTGTTTGCAAATTTTTTGGTTGCCGATGACTGCTGATTAAAATATTTCTCATGGCATTCGTTATATTTTTAGCAGTTTTATTTAACGGTATAAGCTCTTTAACAAACAAATGGCAATCGTATGATGAAAGATTATGAAAGAATATTGGTACGAAGTTACACTGATTATGAACAGGACCTCTATATTTACCAGTTAAATGACAATGATTAGCTAATCTATCTTCTGCAGTTAAAAATTCATGACAAACTGGATCTTCCCTTTGTCGTTTCTCTGCAGGGAGAGTTAACGGAATCATCGGTATTATGGTACTTATAATATCGTAGATATTCAAAACATCCTGAATTAAATAAAAAAAAAAACAAATCACTTGTACAATCCTCTCCACTATATATTCTAAAACTATCTAAACTACTACCGTAAGAACATTTAATATAGTAACTATAGGCATAAGGAATATGTTCTGGAATTGATTTTACTTTACTAGAATTTTGAATGTCTATTGGTTCTAAAATACATTCGAAATCCGCGTAATTCACAAAACATACATCCAACTGTTTCTCAAAATTGGTGAATTTTAGTGTGTTATCATTTATTGAAGGCATTTGAGTAACCATTTTGTTACGAAAGTCCCCATGATATATTAAGTCATCCTTGTTGTGAAAAGATGTTAAACATGTATTGCACATGAACATTTTCCTTTTGTGTTTCGTTAATGGAGATTTCAATAATCTGAAAATATTATATTTATTAATTTTTATTATTTGTTTTTCTTACCTTGACATATCTTTTATCCAAACATAATGAAGGTTTTCCATCTCTTCTAGGAGCAATAAGTTAATATGACATCCTTTTTCCTCCTGTGTGAAGTAATATGGTTCAAGCCAAAAACGTTGACGCTAATGTTAGGATTATTCTGCTCAAGGATCTAGATTTCCTTAACAGTTAGCGGAAAATTTAAATGTTTTACAGCTGCCTTTATATCAACGATGTTGTATGATGAGCATCTGTTTGAGTGACAGGTGAGGTGGATATCGGATATAGAGCTGATATAATTGCCCACTTAAAACAAAATTCATCTGAATTTTGACACTTAAACGCATGCATGCTTTTTCATAATGCTTGGCGGTAAACGTATATACTTTGATCCTTTTATGGGTTCGTATTTTTGTTAATATTAACCTCCAGATATGATATTTCAATCAATGACCATGCACTATCTCTTACTTGAAATTCACTCATTTTCGTTGACAAAATAGCACATTGATCTTCGTAGAACGTGTAAATATCATTTTGCAAAACAGTTCACAGTTAAAATGTTAGCCTATACTTATATAGTCTTAATTGGTCGGAATCATATATGGAATATATAGAAAAGGCGATTAATGATTTTACAAAACAAAGATCATATGTCAAACAAATATATAAAGTCACATTGACAAGTGCAACAATGTAGCATGTATGCGCATGTTTTTTCATAATTGAAGAGGAAATTTTTTTAAATATTAAAAATCATCTTTTCTCTTCCTGTTTTTGTCAACACTGTTTGTACTAATTGATGTAAACGTTTTATTGATAAGAAACGTAAGCAAAAATTTTTCAAATATGTGTCAACAAAATACTCGAAAGAAACCGCATTGAGAAGAAAGTAAGAAATGCTTAAACTTATGTTAATCAAATGCAGTAAACCCCACACTGATAAGAAACGAATGCATAAATATATATCAAGGGTATGTTATTTAAATGTAATTACAAAAACTAAGATCATATGTCAATCAAACTGATAAGAAACGTATGCAACAATGTAAGCATACACACATACATATTTAAGTATGTAGATGTAATTCGAGTTTGTCAAAAACACATTAACTTGGGAAGTTTAGTAAATCTTCAAAAGAACAAAAAATTTATATTTTCGTTTTTATTTTTTAATTTTTTTTATTTTTTACACTTATTCAACAATAAATTATAATAACTACATATTATATGTTGTTTCCTTATTTCGTATATAAATTGCACAACTTTTTTGGGGAGACTCCGTATGTACCGGAGATCCCCTTTCGGGGGTTAGGGAAACGTAGGGCTTACGCATTTGAGATTTGTTCATTAAAAATGCTACAGCTTGAGCTTTTATACTTGAATGTACTATTAGGGTGCGACATGATCATAACTCAGGCACAAATCTTCAACTCAGACACAAACCTTCAAAGATTTTTGTAGTGAGCGAGACGGCAACACTGCCCTCCAATGAAATTGAAACGTTCTACTTCTAAATGCTTCACTTTTAGGAAATATATCATTATTGGATAATATTATAACTGGTGTACGCATTATTACTGCATCACCTTGATATCACTTACAATCTTCCAAATTCTTTATAGGCGCTGAAAGTTTTATATTTACTTTTTTGCTTTTTACTTCATGAACCATTTTCAGAATATTCACTTTAATAAGAAGAACAAGTACTTTCACTATCAAGAGTAGACTTTGAATAATAAATTCATTAACAAATGCTATGTGTACTTAAATATATACAAACATTTGTTTATATTGACACATACAATTTACACTTACATGATAACTATAAACACATACAGTTATAAAAACTATAACAAATATGTAATTTGAAATATCGCACGGTAAAGATTCTAGAAAACACCAACTCCTCCACCCCCGTCGGTGTGTGTGCCAAGGATGATAAATGAATTTTTCGAAATTGTACCAAAGGCCAGAGAAAATGTACCAAATCAAATAAAAATGTGCCAAAAAAAAAATCTTAAACGCTTTCATAAAAACAACAATTGTTTAAAACAAATATATATATTTATTTAACGCATTTTAAATAAACAACTAGTAAAAATATACATATATGTATGTATTAAAATTAGAGAAAAATTAGTCAAGCATTTCACTTTCTGTGAGACCGTAAGTCACATTTTGGTTCAAAACTCTATATTAGATAAAACCGATAAAATAATTGGTTTTTTGATAACACAGGCCAACAAAAAAAATCGATGAAAGGTTCCTTCGACCAAACCTAGTCTGTGATATGTTTTTGGGGTCGCTGAACACGAATCTGAAGTCCGTTTTGCTCCATCATGTCTAGATTTTTTCCATGTTCAGCGACCGCAAAAATATATGATAGACTAGGTTTGGTCAAACGAACATTTCATCGATTTTTTTTTGTGGACCTGTTTAATCTAAAAGAACTGACAAATACTTATATATATATATAATTCTTATTTTTTTTGGGTAACTTTTCAAGGTAAAATTAGAGCATATTTAAATTCTTAGTTATGATTATCGATAGACCATTTTCTACTTAATAACACAAAAAAAATCCGAAGAAATAATTTAAACCCGTTCATAAGTTATAGATTATTGATCATTCGCACCCTTAAAAATGTACATTTTCCTCCATAAAAAGTATGCTCGTCAATTTATTTTATATGGAAGAAGATGCCTAGCACTGACAGCAAAAAAAATGAAAAATAAATAAAAACCAACGAGATTTTATAGCGCAAAACCAAACTTTAGATCTCAACAAATTCCTTTAACTCTTTCATCGTTTCAATTTTCTCATAATCAATATGTTGAAATAGAACCTTTTTGTAATGACCATAGTTGGTACAGTTTATGAAGGTGGTCAAAATGATATAAACTTAAATAGTCTTAAACCGACATGCGTTCTCAGCGAAATTGATATTGAAGCTTTAGCTAGTCGGTAAGCTGAAGAAGACATAATTCCATTAAATATGGAGAAGCTCAGGATGTGCAAAATTCGGTTAACGATATTTGGATTAGATAGTGTTATCGATGACAACAGTAACGATAGCAATTATGATTTTGCTAATAAAAAAATTATTATATTATTAACATTTATTTGCTTCATGCAAGCATTCTCATCTGCAATGCCTACTGATTTGAGTCAAAATTAATTTGAAAATATAGTTTTCTGTAAAACTTCCCTAATAATGATACTATAAACATAAAACTGAACTTTAAATTAAATAATGAAATTGACTACAAATAAACATAATGAATTAAAAGAAGATGAAAAGAAAACACTTATCCCTGAAACAATAACAAATGACATTTATTAGGATTTAAAATTTTATACATCTGAATATTTAGAAAATAACGTCTATATTTTTTTTTTAAATGCCGATTCTGGCAGTGGATCACCTGCGTCTGTATGTCTTAATATAAATCTCATTCGCTCCAATAGTCCATACAAAAAAGTGAGTACCCATATAGTTTAAAGATAGCTTTGTTTGAAACTAAGGTTTCATGTAATTGTAATGAAAATTATACATTTTCCACTTAGATAACTCTAACACAACAAAATCAATATAAAATGGTTTATCAAATAAAGTATATGACCTTTTTAGTTGTATAGCAATCATATTTTGCACACATGATGTACAGCTATGGAAGCTGGAGTTCCTTACCTTTTTCCAATACTTTCCCATTCACAAATGATTTTTATATCTTTCAGTTTGTCTACATTTTACATAGTTTTACCATATACTGAATTATTCAGAAGCTTGAAAAAATTCTTCTCAAAGTCAGTCTTAGCTTTTGAAAGCTCTATTAAAAGTATTTAAGCCTATTTGCTTTTATAACCAATTAGACTGTTTGAATCTCAAGACTCAATGAATCCTCTTCAATTTTAAACCATGTTTACAACACTGCTGTAAATTCCTATAGTGAATTACAAATTTTAAATTCACAACAAAATGGTAATCATTACGTATATCATGAATTGAATTTAGATATTCCAAATCCAACTCTAAAATGAAACCATATGAAGAGTTTTATTCTATTGTGGAAACATAAAAATCCAAAATATTATCCAACCACTGAAATTCATCATAAGGCAGGTATTCGGACATAGCCCAACAATATAAATTATTTGCTTTTAAAATAAGTATTTTGATGATTTATGACTATCATAATTACTCATGTATTTATTATTTGCAATAAAATATCGGCTAGAGCATAGAACTGTACCAACCCTTAGACCCCTCTTTATGAGACTATAAATATATACACTTGTAATCAATAGTAATTCAATTTGTGTTGTCTTTAGCTAATTTTTTTTATATTCACAACAAAATGGTAATCATTACGTATATCATGAATTGACTTTAGATATTCCAAATCCAACTCTAAAATGAAACCATATGAAGAGTTTTATTCTATTGTGGAAACATAAAAATCCAAAATATTATCCAACCACTGAAATTCATCATAAGGCAGGTATTCGGACATAGCCCAACCATATTTTGATGACTTATGACTATCATAAGTACTTATGTATTTATTATTTGCAATAAAATATCGGTTAGAGCATAGAACTGTACCAACCCTTAGACCCCTCTTTATGAGACTAAAAATATCTACACTTGTAATCAATTGTAGTTCAATTTGTGTTGTCTTTAGCATGGCATCCCACTATAAATTTCATCACTGCGATGTCGAACTGGAGTTGATGTGTTGAAAACACGTATCCCTGAAGCAATAACAAATGACATTTATAGGGATATTTATAATGACATTGATTTAAAATTTTATACATCTGAATATTTAGAAAATATCGTATATAATTTTTTTTTTAAATGCCGATTCTGGCGGTGGAGCACCTGCGTCTGTATGTGAGCATTCTTAATATAAATGTCATTCGCTTCAATAGTTCATACAAAAAAGTCAGTACCCATATAGTTTAAAGATAGCTTTGTTTGAAACTAAGGTTTCATGTAATCGTAATGAAAATTATACATTTTCCACTTAGATAACTCTAACACAACAAAATCAATATAAATTGGTTTATCATATAAAGTATATGATCTTTTTAGTTGTATAGCAGTCATATTTTACACAAATGATGTACAGCTATGGAAGCTTAAGTTTAGCGATGACGGCTCGAGTTCCTAACCTTTTTCCAATACTTTCCCATTCACAAATGCTTTTTATATCTTTCAGTTTGTCAATATTTTACATAGTTTTTCCATATACTGAATTATTCAGAAGCTTGAAAAAATCCTTCTCAAAGTCAGTCTTAGCTTTGAAAGCTCTATTAAAAGTATTTAAGCCTATTTGCTTTTATAACCAATTAGACTGTTTGAATCTCAAGACTCAATGAATCCTCTTCAATTTTAAACTATGTTTAAGACACTGCTGAATTACAAATTTATTTTTAGCATTTAAATCAGCAAAATTTTTTTTTATATTCACAACAAAATGGTAAGTCGTTACGCATATCATGAATTGAATTTAGATATTCCAAATCAACCTCTAAAATGAAACCATATGAAGAGTTTTATTCTATTGTGGAAACATAAAAATCCAAAATATTATCCAACCATTGAAATTCATCATAAGGCAGGTATTCAGACATAGCCCAACTATATAAATTATTTGCTTTTAAAATATGTATTTTGATGATTTATGACTATCATAATTAAGTAGTAACAGAACCGGCATAAATAGATGCTCCACCCCTAGAAAAGTGTGTTAATAATGTTCACTTAGTTAATTGCTAAGCATTTAATACGTATGTGTATATATGCATACATATGAATGGAAAGGTCTGTGATAATGAGATTAATTATTTCGATAGCTTTGGAAAAACTTATATCCTCCTGAACATTTAATAAAGTATTTAGGAAAAACATTAAATATAACTATAATAAACAGCAATTAAGCTAATTTAAAAAAAAGCTCAAGCTATATAATGTCAGAGGAATATACGTTGGTTATAGACGTTCAGGGAGTCTATTTTAATAAGAAATTTATTGCTAAAGAAGTCAGCATATCAACATATGATTCACATGTAACAACGTTTCTTATTCAACCTCCTTTTGAAGAATCAAAGTTAACGATACGGGATAAAACAACTAACAACTGGTTATATCATAATCATCATGGATTAAAATGGGAAGAGGGTGATTCGACTTTAATGACTGTTATTGAATATATCCATTCATTAATGAAAAGAAAAAATTATATATTCTATGCTAAAGGATTGGAGAAAATCAGATGGATTCAACGTTTATTCGGATACGATATTATTTTATATAATTTAGATGATTTAAATTGTCCAAATTTAAAGAATTTATATATTAAAAATACAAATATAAATACTTGTAAATATCATAAAAATTCTATATGTGCTGAAGAAAATGTAATAATATTAAGAAACTTTATTTCTTCATTAAATATCTAATAAATAAAAATAAATAAGTAATTATAACACTTTATTTTATTTCAAATTAAATTTTATTTGTTTTCAACATCA